>NC_047106.1:98544660-98844660 GCF_902500255.1 Thalassophryne amazonica
ATACATATACACATACATATATATATATATACATACATATACACATACATATATATATATATACATACATATACACATACATATATATATATATATACATACATATACACATACATATATATATATACATACATATACACATACATATATATATATATACATACATATACACATACATATATATATATACATACATATACACATACACATACATATATATATATACATACATATACACATACACATACATATACACATACACATACATATATACATATATACGAGGGCTGTCAATAAAGTTACAGTCCTTTTTATTTTTTTCAAAAACTATATGGATTTCATTCATATGTTTTTACGTCAGACATGCTTGAACCCTCGTGCGCATGCGTGAGTTTTTCCACGCCTGTCGGTGACGTCATTCGCCTGTGAGCACTCCTTGTGGGAGGAGTCGTCCAGCCCCTCGTCGGAATTCCTTTGTCTGAGAAGTTGCTGAGAGACTGGCGCGTTGTTTGATCAAAATTTTTTCTAAACCTGTGAGACACATCGAAGTGGACACGGTTCGAAAAATTAAGCTGGTTTTCAGTGAAAATTTTAACAGCTGATGAGAGATTTTGAGGTGATTCTGTCGCTTTAAGGACTTCCCACGGTGCGAGACGTCGTGCAGCGCTCTCAGGCGGCGTCATCAGCCTGTTCAAGCTGAAAACCTCCACATTTCAGGCTCTATTGATCCAGGACGTCGTGAGAGAACAGAGAAGTTTCAGAAGAAGTCGGTTTCAGCATTTTATCCAGATATTCCACTGTTAAAGGAGATTTTTTTAATGAAAGATGTGCGGACGGATCCGCGCGTCGGGACGCAGCCGACGCGGTGCGGCGGCACAGGAAAAACACCTCTGTGTTGATAACCATTTGTAAAATCCAGGCGGCTTTTGATGGCTTTCAGTGGAGTGAGTATATGAGAAATTGTTTAACAGGCAGGACATGTTCCAACTTGTCCTTAAGGCTTTCAACAGAGGTGTTTTTCCTGTGGCGGAGCGTCGCGGCGGCTGCGTCCCGACACGCGGACTTAAAACCTATTTTTATTCTTTTTCTTATGAGTAGTTTTTATTTTATTTTTTATTTTAATTTTTTATTTTAATTTATTTATTTTAATTTTTTTATGTTGAACTTTTCTGTGTGAGGCACCTTGAGACGGCTCTTACTGTAATTTGGTGCTTTATAAGCTGATTAAATTGAAACTTACTGGATCCTTAAACTCTGGACATAATAAACTCTACATGGTGGATCCTTGATCTCTGGACATAAACAGAAATAAAATCCGTTAGTTTTTGTCAAAAGCATTTCCTTTCAGACATTATTATTGGCATGAATGGCCTTCCATACCTATGAGCTGAGCTCTTGCAGCTGTGCTGCAGGTCAGGTTTAGAGAGAGTGCAGGACGTCTCATTTTGGGAGGAAAAAAGGTTTTAGTTGACTGTAGTGGATTGTCTGTATTGCAACGTTTGTAAGAGGTGTCATTTTATTTAAAGCGGCAATTTGTTTTGGAGTTATTAATTCCGAGCGGACTCTGTCTCAGCACAGAGCGCACAGCATTTGAAGCTCTGCCAACGGAACGGAGGACGATTCTCGTTTGTTGACTGCAACAAGACATGAGTCCCAGTTAAGTTGGACTTACACTGTGCGAGTTTTGGCCCTTTTTCAGCCGATTTTTCACTTGTGCGAGAATTTTTTGGATCGTGCCGAGTTTCAGCTTAATCGTGCGTCCTGCATCGTGCAGTCTACATGGAGTAACGAGCTGCATTTAACATCTCACGACCACCTCCCGATCGGGAATCGTATGGTCGGATGAAAATCAAACCTGTTTGATATTTTGGTCGGCTGTCGTGACTCGTGAGGGTTCCGCGCTGTTGAAGCAGCACTACAAGCGTCTACGCGCTGATTACCTCACACACTGTGCATGAGCAAACACAGGAGAGAGCAAACAGTGATCTCATGTAAAATCTTGTGTTTTTTTGTTTTTTTTATTGCGTTCCCTCGCAATAACCTAATATCATATTAAAGTTCATGCCTATCAGCGCACACAGTGAGTGGAATCAGGTGGGGGAGACTGAACGTATATGCGCGCGAGCACACACACACACACACACACACACACACACACACAACAGGATTTACGACAGACACCTTGCACAGCTGTAAGACTCTGTATGAAATATAGTTTATTTATACAACAGTGTAAGTAGCAACACCTGTTATGAATGTTTATGTATTTTTTTTTACCGTCCTCTCATGAATCATGTTGCTGTCTGCTGTGTGTGCGCGTGCGTGCATATACGTTCCATCTCCCCCACCTGATTTCACTCACTGTGCGCGCTGATAGGCATGAAATAAATTTTTTTTAAAAAGAAAAACCTTCCGATGTGTGGTTTTTGAACATACAATGTGAGCAGTCAGATCGCATCAGAGCATCGG
This sequence comes from Thalassophryne amazonica, assembly GCF_902500255.1. NCBI lineage: Eukaryota > Metazoa > Chordata > Actinopteri > Batrachoidiformes > Batrachoididae > Thalassophryne > Thalassophryne amazonica. The sequence goes on from NC_047106.1 coordinate 98,547,130, forward strand.
GCGGTATAGTGTGAGAACATGAATCGTGCGCTCTGAACTTTTAACCCCTGCGGTTTTGTCGCACAGTTCAAGCTGGAGCCAAGTACAACCATTGAAAATATCGTACAGTGTATGCCCAGCCTTAGTGACTTTAATCCACACAAAAGTGACTCATGATATTTCAATGGCTTTCAGAGGGGTTAAGAAGCGGGCTTACCACTTCTGAAGAGCAGCGAATCAAAGTGCCACGAGCCATTGAATCAAAGCATTGCTTCGATTCATGCTTCAAATTGGAGTCGCGCTGCAGAAACGGTTGAGTACAGATGCTGTATTGAAAATAAGCATAACGGTCCAAAATAAGCGTAATGGTTCAAAATTACAGCATAACGGGCCGTAACGCAAGTTTGCGCTAGCTAGAACCCTGCTAGTACATGGACTCACAAAAATTTTTTGGTATCATTTGAAATCTATAAGGCAATGCTTAGTTAAAATGTATGATGTGTGTGAAACACTGGTGTCACAATGCCAAGCTTTATTGTTGGCCATTGGTAGAAATACTTGCAGGTACTTTTGACAGCCAGCAGGGGATGCTTACCCATGTTACTTTTTTTTTTAATAAACACTGCTAGATTTACGTTATGTCTGTGATTATGCATTGGTATGTCTGTGAATATTTGATTTTCTCACCTCTGGTGTGCTCTTTTTGAACTCGCGGCTGAGGTCGATTAGTTTCTTCCTGGACTGTTCACTCTCATCCTGTCTGTTGGCAAGTTGTGTGGCGGTGGCATCAAGTTCTTTCTGCAACACAAATACACTTTTTTAAGTTTTCATAGAACAGCAGCATACATTTCACCCATTCTATCATTGTGTAACAGTGAAGTTGAAGAAATCTGATTAATTGAAACACTGGAGGCAAAAATTTCTCCCTTGAAGAATTATTTACACTGTTACACAAATGTTTTGTTTTTTGTTTTTCCAACCCAATATGAGAGGATTTTATTTGTATCAATCAATGGGTGCACAAAATCATCTTGAAAAGTGAAAACATAAAACTCGATTGTTGTTTTTTTTTTTTACAGTAGTTTGATTTTTTCTTATTTTCATCAAAGAAAGCCAAATCAATTATTAACTTGCACACCTCATTTAGGTCATGCTTTTAAAAAAGACCAACACAAACATTTAAAGTCTTTATATTTGTGCCACCCAGTACATAACTCAAAAATATCATTCAAAACAAAATGACCCTATAAACAGTTTTCTTATAGGATACTGTCTTCAAGAAATTATGCTGAATAGAAACAACTGCATTTTTTTTTTTCAAATGTGAGAAATGATCAGGAATTCTACATATAAGTTCTTTCAGCTTCTCCTTTTATCACTTGGTTGTATTTTACCATACTGGAAGATGGACGGGGAAAAAAGAAAAGACTGTACATAAAAACATTTAAAGCTGCTCATGCAGCATAATCTGCTCATCTGCTGGAAATGGCATGTTGGGCATGCTTAAAAATACCATAATACCAGTTTTCACAAAATGCTTGGAGCACACCACATACCCGGCCTGTTTAGGGCATGTTATCAGCTTATTAACTAGAGCACTGTGCTCATGGAGCGCAAACCACTGCCAACACTAGTTTCCAATTCAACAAATTTTTACCTTGATAAAAATTTTCAAGGTCAAAGTCCTGTCAGAAGTGGCTTTTCATAAGCTAAATTTGATGTAATCAAATGTCAGGAGTATGTATTTAGTTCATGCACTTGAATCAAAATTTGTTACATATATAAGTATGTACTTATATATATATACATACTGTTGTGTGGGCCGCCAGAAGAGGAGGTACTGCTGGCCCACCACCAGAGGGCGCCCTGCCTGAAGTGCGGGCTTCAGGCACGAGAGGGCACTGCCGCCACGGACACAGCCGGGGGTGACAGCTGTCACTCATTATCTCTTGACAGCTGTCACCCATCTACACTTCATCATCATCTCCATAAAGACCGGATGTCATCTCCACCTCGTTGCCGAGATATCAACTACCTAAGGAGGTAATACTCTCAGCCGTTGTTGTGCTAAAACACAGAATTCTCTCAGTTGTTGCAGGAGTTCCTGAGGAGCCTACTGTTAACGGGACACTAAGTTTGGGGAAACGTGACAAGTGACGCACGTCACCCTAAGTAGCCCTCAGTCTCTTACTGTGTTAGAGGTGGAGGTGGAATATCCACCATAAGTGTTGCTGGGTGTTCATCCACCCACATCTGATTGTTTCTGTTCCTCGCCAGCAGTACCAGATCCGACACGCGGAGACAGTGGCCACCTGGGGACTCGGAACTTGGCGGCTCCAGTATTCTCCAGGTTCGGTGGCGGAGGAAATCGTGTGGTTCCGGTTCTTTTCAGGACAGACGTCTTCTATCCTCGAGCCTGCCCACACAACACCTTTGTTAATTGACTATTGCACCTATTCTGTAATCTGCTGTGTTGAGTTGTGCTATTCACAACAGTAAAGTGTTCATATTTGACTTCCTCCATTGTCCGTTCATTTACGCCCCCTGTTGTGGGTCCGTGTCACTACACTTTCCCAACAGGATATCTCGGCCAGCATCATGGATCCCGAGGGGCGTCACCTGGCTGTTGAATGGCCAATGGAAGAGCAGGGTGCACAGGCGTCTGCAGGAGGCGTGATTGGTGAGTTGCAGCAAATCCTCACTGCCTTTACTGCTCGGTTGGATCAGATGACCGAGCAAAACGTCATCCTTAATCGCAGGATGGAGGCTCTCACCGCACAGGTGGAAGCGCGCGCTCAGGGCACTGCTGCAGCTCCTCCTCCTGCCGACCCTGTGCGGGATATCGAAGTTCCACTGGTCGTTCAACGACCCCTCCCACCATCCCCTGAAGCATACATAAGCCCCCCAGAGCCGGACAGGGGTTGTGTGGAGACGTGCGCGGATTTTCTTATGCAGTGTTCGCTCGTCTTTGCACAACGTCCCGTGATGTACGCATCTGATGCTCGTAAAGTAGCTTATGTGATTAACCTGCTTCGAGGAGAGGCACGCGCTTGGGCTACGGCACTTTGGGAGCAAAATTCACGGCTCCTTCTCATGTACGCTGGGTTTGTGACGGAGTTCAAAACAGTGTTTGATCACCGTAATAGAGGAGAGAACGCTTCGACAGTGCTGCTGTGGATGAGACAGGGGCGTCGGAGCGCAGCCGCTTATGCAGTCGACTTCCGCATCGCGGCTGCGAGATTCGGCTGGAATAACGCTGCGTTCCGCGCCGCCTTCATAAACGGACTGTCGTCGGTCCTGAAGGAGCACGTGGTGGCTAAGGATGAACTGCGGGATTTAGATGGGCTTATCGATCTCGTTATAGGGCTAGACAATTGGTTGGAGGAACGCCGTCGGGAACGAGACGAAGGGCGTGGCCGGGCACGCGCCGTCCCTCTCCCTTCCGGTCCCGAAAGGGTTCCGCCCTCCCCGCGCTCCACGGCCTCTACACTCCGTGTGGCTACAGCTCCCCCTGCTGACGAGGCTATGGACAGGAGCAGGGCCACATTTAGACCACCTAATAGACAGAGGAGGCTTTGTCTGCGGCTCAATTGAGCATCAATTGAGAGACTGCCCCGAGCGGTTAAACACCAACGCCCACCCCTAGAAACTGGGCTTAGGGTGGGCCAAGACATTCACGTGGGACACACACATATTTCCACACAACTCCCACTTACAATCCTTAGCGGGGATTTAACCCTTCAGGCCCCAGCACTGGTGGACACAGGGTCAGAAGGGAATTTGCTAGACAGCAGATGGGCCAGGGAGGTAGGGCTCCCTCTGGTGGCGCTCCCTTCGCCATTGCAGGTGCGGGCACTAGATGGCACCCTTCTCCCTTTGATCACACACAAGACACTACCAGTAACTCTGGTGGTGTCTGGCAATCACCGGGAGGAGACTGAGTTTTTTGTGACTCCTACCTCCCGCGCGATTTTGGGGTTCCCGTGGATGTTAAAGCACAATCCCCGGATTGATTGGCCGTCCAGGGTAGTGGTGCAGTGGAGCGAGACCTGCCATCGGGTGTGTTTAGGATCCTCGGTTCCTCCCGGTTCACAGGCTAAGGAGGAGGTCAAAATCCCTCCCAATCTGTCAACGGTGCCGGTTGAGTACCACGATCTTGTTGACGTTTTCAGCAAGGATCTGGCACTCACCCTTCCCCCGCACCGTCCGTACGATTGTGCCATTGATTTGATACCAGGCGTGGAGTTCCCGTCTAGCAGGCTGTACAACCTCTCACGACCTGAGCGCGAATCAATGGAGACCTACATCCGGGACTCGTTAGCTGCCGGGCTGATCCGGAACTCCACCTCCCCGATGGGAGCAGGTTTCTTTTTTGTGGGCAAGAAAGATGGCGGACTTCGTCCATGCATTGATTACAGGGGGTTGAACGAGATCACGGTTCGCAACCGATACCCGTTGCCCTTATTAGATTAGGTATTCACCCCCCTGTATGGAGCCAAGATCTTTACCAAATTGGACCTTAGAAATGCATACCACCTGGTTCGGGTCCGGAAGGGAGACGAGTGGAAGACGGCATTTAACACCCCGTTTGGTCACTTTGAGTACCTGGTCATGCCATTCGGCCTCACTAACGCCCTGCGACGTTCCAAGCTTTGGTTAATGGCGTCTTGCGGGACTTCCTGCACCGATTCGTCTTCGTATATCTGGACGATATACTTATCTTTTCTCCGGACCCTGAGACTCATGTCCGACATGTACGTCAGGTTCTGCTGTGGTTGTTGGAGAACCGGCTGTTTGTGAAGGGCGAGAAGTGCCACCGCACTTCTTTGTCCTTCCTGGGGTTTATCATCTCCTCCAACTCCGTCGCCCCTGATCCGGCCAAGGTTGCGGCGGTGAGAGATTGGCCCCAACCAACAAGCCATAGGAAGCTGCAACAGTTCCTCGGCTTTGCAAATTTCTACAGGAGTCAGGTAGTTAGCCCCCTGACAGCCCTGAGCTCTCCAAAAGTCCCCTTCACCTGGTCGGATCGGTGCGGTGCCGCGTTCAAGGAGTTGAAATGGCGGTTCTCGACTTCACCCGTTCTGGTGCAGCCCGATCCTAGCCGCCAGTTCGTGGTTGAAGTGGACGCCTCTGACTCAGGGATAGGAGCCGTGCTATCCCAGAGCGGAGAGACCGATAAGGTTCTTCATCCGTGTGCCTATTTTTCCCGCAGGTTGACCCCGGCAGAACGGAACTATGACGTGGGCAATCGGGAGCTCCTTGTGGTGAAAGAGGCTCTTGAGGAGTGGAGACACCTGTTGGAGGGAGCGTCTGTGCCTTTCACGGTTTTCACTGACCATCGGAACCTGGAGTATATCAGGACCACCAAGCGGCTGAACCCCAGGCAAGCCCGCTGGTCACTGTTCTTCGGGCGTTTTGACTTCCGACTCACCTACCACCCCGGGACCAAGAACCAGAGATCGGATGCATTGTCCCGGGTGCATGAAGATGAAGTCAAGACTGAGCTGTCGGATCCACCGGAGCCCATCATTCCGGAGTCCACTATCGTGGCCACCCTCACCTGGGACGTGGAAAAGACCGTCCGGGAGGCCCTGGCACGGAGCCCGGACCCCGGAACTGGGCCAAAGAACAAACTCTACGTCCCACCAGCGGCCAGGGCTGCTGTCTTGGATTTCTGTCACGGTTCTAAGCTCTCCTGTCACCCAGGGGTGCGAAGGACCGTGGCAGTGGTCAGGCAGCGCTTCTGGTGGGCGTCCTTGGAGGCCGACGTCCGGGAATATATCCAGGCCTGCACCACCTGTGCCAGGGGCAAGGCAGACCACCAGAAGGCTCAGGGACTTCTTCAGCCACTTCCTGTGCCACATCACCCCTGGTCCCACATCGGTCTGGATTTTGTCACGGGCCTCCCGCCGTCCCAGGGCATGACGACCGTCTTCACGATAGTGGACCGGTTCTCCAAGGCAGCCCACTTCGTGGAGTAAGCCCTGCGCTGTGTGACGTCCGCACACCCGACGGCCTGGAGTGAACATCTGGCCTGGATCGAGTATGCACATAACAGCCAGGTGTCCTCTGCCACGGGCCTCTCCCCATTTGAGGTGTGTTTGGGGTATCAGCCCCCATTGTTTCCTGTGGTGGAGGGAGAGGTCGGTGTGCCCTCGGTCCAGGCCCACCTGCGGAAGTGCCATCGGGTGTGGCGCTCCGCCCGTTCTGCCTTGTTGAAGGCCCGGATGAGGGCGAAGACCCATGCAGACCGCCGGCGATCCCCGGCCCCTGCTTACCAGCCCGGCAGGAGGTGTGGCTATCCACAAAGGACATCCCCTTCCAGGTGGACTCCCCGAAGCTCAAAGACAGGTATATTGGGCCGTACAGAATCCTCAAAATCCTCAGTCCTGCCGCAGTGAAGCTCCAACTCCCAGCTTCACTGCCGATCCACCCGGTTTTTCATATGTCAAGGATCAAACCTCACCACACCTCTCCCTTCTGTGCTCCCGGACCGGCGCCGCCTCCTGCCCGGATCATCGACGGGGAGCCGGCTTGGATGGTGCGCCGGCTCCTGGACGTCCGTCGGATGGGCCGGGGGTTCCAGTATTTGGTGGACTGGGAGGGGTATGGACCCGAAGAATACTCCTGGGTGAAGAGGAGCTTCATCCTGGATCCAGCCCTCCTGGCCGATTTGTACCGCCAGGAGGGCTGTTGTGTGGGCCGCCACAAGAGGAGGTACTGCTGGCCCACCACCAGAGGGCGCCCTGCCTGAAGTGCGGGCTTCAGGCATGAGAGGGCACTGCCGCCACGGACACAGCCGGGGGTGACAGCTGTCACTCATTATCTCTTGACAGCTGTCACCCATCTACACTTCATCATCATCTCCATAAAGACCGGACGTCATCTCCACCTCGTTGCCGAGATATCAACTACCTAAGGAGGTAATACTCTCAGCCGTTGTTGTGCTAAAACACAGAATTCTCTCAGTTGTTGCAGGAGTTCCTGAGGAGCCTACTGTTAACGGGACACTAAGTTTGGGGAAACGTGACAAGTGACGCACGTCAGACTAAGTAGCCCTCAGTCTCTTACTGTGTTAGAGGTGGAATATCCACCATGTGTTGCTGGGTGTTCATCTACCCACATCTGATTGTTTCTGTTCCTCGCCAGCAGTACCAGATCCGACACGCGGAGACGGTGGCCACCTGGGGACTCGGAACTTGGCGGCCCACACGACACCTTTGTTAAATGACTATTGCACCTATTCTGTAATCTGCTGTGTTGAGTTGTGCTATTCACAACAGTAAAGTGTTCATATTTGACTTCCTCCATTGTCCGTTCATTTACGCCCCCTGTTGTGGGTCCGTGTCACTACACTTTCCCAACACATACATGGTGTTGTCAGGTTTTTTTCCTCAACTTTTTTTGGTTTCTGAATTGTTTTGAGATCATTTCAAAGAACACTGGTTATCTCTGCTATGCCCAATTTGTCACTGCTTTCTGGCACTTGTTTTCCGATTGATAACTGGAAGATAGACAAACAGGCATAAAATTGGAACTTCCATCCACTTTTGGTGGTGTGCATAAATTCATAACAAAAAATGTGAGTGATTGAGGCACTTTGTTTGAGATATAATGCAAAATGCACACCAAATGGGCTTTTCAAGATTAAATTCAAATGTCCACCAAATCCACAATAGAGACCAGATCTGGATCAAACTTTGTCAGGCGATAGTGGGTGCCAGTCTACACCTCACTTTCAAAAATGACAGAGATTGGGGCACGTTTGATTAAGATATAATGTAAAATATACATTAAATAGGGTTTTCAATGTTAAATTTAAATGGCCACAAAATCTGTAATCAAACATTGCCAGTTGGTAAAGGATACCATCCTACATAACGCTCTCAAATATGAAAGAAATTCAATCTTTTTTGACAGTTATGAATTTTGAAAATTCATTCGTTTCCAATTTCCCAAGATTTCTCCTGACTTTGACCTATCACCTTGAAAATGTAATAATATAATAATATAATTTATTGACTATCAAGATATGAATCTTAAGTAAAAAAAAAAAAATCATAACGACATATGAAAATTGTGGGTTACACGCTGTTCACAAACAGACAAACAAACAAACAGGGTTGAAAACATTACTTCTGCCCAACTTTGGTGGAGGTAACAACTGACCTGTGGCTGATTTTAGGGAGAACATTAACTCAATTATAATATTTTTAAAATTAACAATGCAATTGTGATTTTACCAGTGATTTACAAAACAAAAAACTCATTGGAGTGCTTAATGTTCCTATAACAATCAAAAACGTGTTCCAACATTAAAATAATAATATAACACAATGATAAAATACCCTCGGCTGTATGAGCATAAAAATAAGAAACAGAATGTGACCTTTTGACCTCTTAAAATAGGTCAAGGTTAGCCATCTTTGAACCTGTCCAAGGTCTGTGTCCCAAGAATGTTCCCTGTAAATCTGAAGACCCTGACAAGTAATATAACTGGACATATACTGAGCAAAGACAGACAGACGGACGAAAAAACTGCAATGGCCATATTTGGCCTCGGGTAAAAATTAAAGTGATGCAACCGTGAATATTTATGAGTAGGGATGTACCGTGTCACCGACCAAACGGCCCCCCTTAAAAATTGGGCCACCCTGCCTCCACTGCGCATGCGTCATTTGGGACCACAGCAGCATGTCTGAGACTGACTCTCTACATTCAATGGGAATAATGGAATAATGTGATTATTAACCAAGTAAAACCTCTTAAATCATTCTAAAGTCAGTTTTAAGCAGAAACGAGGCGATAATTAGTGAGTCATGAATGATGCTCTGAAATGGCGCACCACGTCTTGCTTCACTGCGCATGCGTCATTTCAAAGGTCAGCAGCGTCATTTCTGAGCTTCACCAGTGATCACCTCGTTTCTGCTGAAAACTTCATTCCAGTCATCATCTAACTCAGCGACAGATACCTGAAGTTTTTGTACAACAATCACTTCCACATAAATTCAGCATTATTTCATAATAAAAGACAGAGGAAGCGATCAGAACGCTGCAGCAGCAAGACGTGCTGCCCTATTTCAGAGCATCAGTCAGCGACACCGACTTTTACAGTATGATAACCATGGACATAAATATTGTTCACAGTATTATACAGCAAAGCATACCTACTTAGATGCATGTCAGTGCTGATGCTCTCTCTCTCATTTATTTATTTTATGCATTGATTGTTCCATGTATTCAAGGAGCTAACCCCTGATGTTTAACGAAAGCAAAGTGTTAAAGAGGCAGCACATCGTTTAACAGTGTCACTTGCTGTATACATATAGTCACATACATATACACAAACACCCACAAGCACACCTATGGACAGCTGGAGCACCCGGAGGGAACCCACACAATCACAGGGAGAACATGTGAACTCCACGCAGAAACACCACAGGTGGGAATCCATCCCATGACCTTCTTGTTGTGAGGCAACAGTGCTAACCACTAATCCACCATGCCGCCCTGCTGTACACTGGACAGAAATCATTTTGAAACAGCAGCTTAAGAGACATTCATGATTGAAAAGCATAGCCCATTTTGTTTATTAGCTTGATAACCCATTTTATAATTCACCCAAAATGCAGTGTTTTGTAAATCCGGGTGCATCACAACTTTCTCACCCAATTGTGGAAGTAATCCTCCACACAGCTGTTTGGACAAGACCCACAAAATAAGAAGACAAACTACTGCTCACTAATTGGGAAAATATATTATTGGGAGAAATGCCCTTTATCTCTACTTTGTGTTGTGTCCAAGATGGTCGCAAGCACATGTCCACGTTTGTTTTTATATAATCAGACCAATTTATCAGCATGTTTTTAATGGTCTTTTTAAAAATCTTTTTACTGTTTTATGAGCCATAACTTAGCTAGCTGAGGTGTTACTACAGATCCTGCACTGGATCCTTCTGGGATTGTGACTGCAGTCTGCCAGATCATCCGCTATACGTAGATCCTGCGGCACCATTTCAGGTTTCCTTCTGTGGACCTATTGGGAGTTTTGGCTGCTGGTGTCTAAGGGCCACTGTCAGAAGAGACCCCCACTGCCGCAGTTGCTGGCCGCTGGAGCCTTGTAGCTGTCTGAGCCCGCCAGCTCTTTTTTGATGCTGGAGCACACTGGCTTGCTAGCCACAGAAGCTTGTTAGCTTGCCAGAAGTTGGTGATCCCTAGCTTGCTAGCCACGGAGCCTGCTAGCCACTGGAGCCCGCTGATTTGAGCTGCCAGAGCCTACTGGCCTAATAGCTGTCAGCGTTTACGAACCATTCAGTAACAGGACTCCGACAACCGGCCTTGAATTGGGCCAGATACTGGCCTCTCTCTTAGCCTGTGATTGGTTGGGGGCCAAGATGCTGACATCAGCCTCACTTTGACATGGCCCAATTTAGGGCTGGTTGTCGGGAGGTTGGCTGCTGTCCGATGAGACCTTGCAGCCAGTTACCTTGCTAACTGGCCCGCTAGCTCTCTTGCCGCCAGAGCCTGCTGGCCCTCTTGCCCCCTTGTGATGGGACCCCGTCGGCTGCTGGCTACCAGTGGGTGGGTTGACACACAGCAGTTAGCTATGCTACAAACGTCTTTGTGTTGTTTAGTTTTTTTTTCCTCGATATATATTTTACAGACGGTAATAATGAAGCTAATTATTTAATTATATCTTGTTTTCTCGTGTGTTTTGTGTGTGTTGGTACTGATGAACTGTGGTGGTGGGGTGCACAGGCACATCCCCCATCCACCTTTGGATTTTTCCAAGTCAGGGACTTGTACCTGGTCATTATCGGCATGTTCTATTGTCTGGCAATGTTCAGCCCAACCCAGGTCCCTCATCCTCTCTGAAAATATCGATACCCCTGATAGTTTCATAGCCAGATCAGGCATTTTACATTTAAATGTCCGGAGCCTGCTTCCTAAAACTGATTTAGTACAAATTTGGGTGCAGACAATGGAATCTGATATCCTTGTGTTGTCCAAGACTTGGTTGAGAAAATCAGTCTTGGATTATGATATTGCTATTCACGGTTAATAGCAATTAATATTTTCCACTGTGATCATCCCAGGAAAGGGCGGAGGTGTAGCCATTTATATAAAAAACTAATTTAATGTGATGCTCCCTCCTCTGTATTTATTAGCATACAGTTTGAACCTCTGGCACTGAAACTTGAATTTCCGCAGAGACAGTCCCTCACAGTCATGGGCTGTTATAGGCTCCCCTCAGCCTGTTGTGAGGCTCTAATTCAGCTTGGGACTCCGACGAGGGCGGTCGCATCTCCTCCAGTCTCCCTTAGCTCTCTGCCTTTTACCTTCAAGTCCCTACTTCACCAGACTGTGAATTCCTCAAAACTATATTGGATTCTGGATCTATTGGACTACTATTGGATTAACCATGGAATTGATCAGCAGGTCTCTGAACGCTATTGACACCATTTTTTCTACAAGAAGGTCAGGACTGGGGGATCCTACGAGCCCAGATGGAACGTATCCTGTGGGCTATGTCCTCAACTCCTGGGGGTCTTGGCGTGTTGCATGCTTGGTGCCTGTCTCCGTTGAGGATGTCGAGGATTTATTCATTTTTGGTCTCATGGCAGCAGGGCTGGTACTTTTTGGCTTATGTGCTGCCCTGATCTACCGGAAAATTGACAAGACGGCGGCATCAAGAACCACGGGCCCTCGCTTGTCCGTCATGATTAACGAGGTTGGCAAGGCAGTGCATTCTCAGACTGCGTTGACTCTTGAACTCAGACGCAAACTGGATGACACCTTGGAGCTGATGCGTGCCTTGCAGTTGAAGCTGAAGGTTTCAGAGGCCGGTGAATATTCTTAATTCATAATTGGGAATATTCTTAATTCATAATTGGGATTTGGTTGTTCAAGTGGAACTGTTAAAAAGTGTTTTCACTGCTTACCTACAACACTCCAGGTTTATCTAACCTCAAGGTCAATTGCCCACTGTTTTCCTCCAGAGGAATTTATTCAGGCCTTGGTGAGATTATTTGGCTCCATTCTTATCCCACAAAGACAATAACTGACCTACACATGGACTGAAGCATGCTCCATCTTCACCTTTTACCTCCCTTCCTGCCCCCCCGCGGCAGGCCCCCGTTCTTCCCAAGCTGGCAGGCGGCGCGACTCCAGTTGCAGTGGCTACCAACACACTCACATCGCCTCAATTTGGAAAACGGACTGTTTCAAGTTTAATGCACATAAACAATGTCAAATGTATATGTGTTGTCCTAATTCTGATGTGTGCCATTATTACGGTAAAAAAGTAATAATTGTGGATTAATTGCTGTTTGCCTGTGGAATGTGAGTGTGAAAATCTCGTTGTTGTAATGACAATGATAATAAAAGCTATCTAGCTATCTATCTATCTATCTATCTAAGTTTTCTAAATAATTGTAACTCAGGGCTCAACTCTGGTGAGTTTGTCTTAGTGGGGGACCTAAAACTTGATTGGCTGTCTTCAGATTCACATAGCCTAAAATATGTGACTCACTGAACCTAAGTCAGTTAAGAGACAGTCCAACTCGGCCCAATATTAAACATCTCTCTGATCATCATTCCTCAATTTCATAATAAAAATATGCCCCCTACAAGTATTCTGATACTGGGGTTTTGGAGAACGATTTGAGTGACCACTGTGCAATTGCAACAGTCAAGAATGCCAAACTCCCCAAAACTAAACCAGGCATTTCATTTAAAAGAGATTTAAAACAGTTTCATGATTAGGCTTTAATGGATGATCTGTCTATTTTTGAGTGGAACCGAATATCTCTCTTTGCTGATACTGAGTTGACCTGGCAATCTTTTTATGATGAATTCTTGAATAAGCATGCTCCGTTACAGAAATTTAGAATAAAGGGGCAGAATAATCCTTGATTTTCCACTGAAATTGGAAACCCTTTAAAAGAAAGGGACCATGCCTGGTCCAAGGCACAAAAAATGAAAACAGAGGCTGATTGAATAACTTTTCGTCAGCTCCACAACAAATGCACCTTCTTAATTAAGAAGGTGCATTCTAAATCTGAAATTTATTTATCTAAAATCACTGAAAATTTAAAAGATCCCAAGAAGTTTGGAAGGTTGTGAGATCTGCTGATCGACCAACCAACAGGGGAGCGGCCCAGTGGCGCCGGACCGCACCCCTGACACCCCCAACACCCCCACAAGGCACGGTAAGCAACCACATACCCAAGGGAAGCACACAGGGCGCCAGCATGGGCCAACCAAAAGGGGGGGGGGGCAGAACCACACCACCCGGGCCACGGCCCCCAAAGGGAGGAGCAGGCAGAGGAAGGGATGGGGGACAAAGGAGCCACTGGCAACCGAACCCAAGTGGGGGGCAGGGACCATCGAGCCAATTGAGGGCAGGGCCAAGCCCCCAGACAAGTGGTGAGACCCACCTCCACCGGGCAGGAAGCACACGAGACCGCCCAAACACCCAAGACTTTGCCAGCACAAACCCCTCCAAACTCCCCCCTTGCTGTGTGCGATCCGGATGGAAATCGCAGTGGAAGGCTGCAGCGCACAGCTGCACCACAGACTGCCCTGCAAACCTATCCCCAACACAAGACCGCAAAACTATTTGAACCCTATAATGTGCTACTTAACCTCTTAAACCCTAGAGTCCCCAAATTTGTGGGACTTGCCCTGTTTTGGAACATGTGAACACTCATAACTAACCAATGCTGACACCAACATACACTTATTATACATCAAAATACAAACGAAGTCTCCTCCACAAAAGTATCCACTTTCATCACATATCAACTAACCACAGCTGAAACGCCAAGCAAAATAGACATAAATCGGAATTCATTTTTTGGGAAATAACCTCATTGTACTCATACCAAATATTATTTACTTAAAATTTTTTCCCCCTAGGACCTGTCTAATCGCTGTTCCAAACTTTTGCATTTTTTACCTTGTACGAGGGTAGGCTGAAAAGTTCTAAAGGCTGACTATGATGCAGTTGTTCGAATTGAACAAATTCAGGGTTATTTTTCTACATAGTCTCCCTGTAACTCCACACACTTCTTCCAGCGGTGCTTGAGTGCTTCCATTCCCTTGCATAGAAGCTTTCATCTTGAGAGTCAAAATACATAGTCCTCAACGCAGCCATCACCTCATCATTGCTCCGATAGTGCTTCCCAGCCAAGTTTTTTTTTCAGGTTTGGGAACAGATGAAAGTCCGAGGGTGCCAAGTCAGGGGTGTGTGTGTGTGTGTGTTAAGCATGAGGGGATTAACTGATAAGAATCGATATCTAGATACAAACGTGCATGATGCGAGTGCATTGATTCATTCAGTATGCACTGATTCAATTGACGGGTTGAATCGTGTTGCATCACTCGCTACCTGCTTACATCGATTTTTTCAGAGGCACACTGAATGCACCACAGACGGTTCGGGACACCAGAGCAGCTGTTGGTTTTGAGGGTGTTTATCATGAAAATAATTATTTCTCTATGTTGACTGCAGACTGCAGTGGGTCTGCTTGCAACGAAGGAGCGCTTCGACCTGCTGTTCACTGGTTTTCGGAAGCGGCAAGTCTACAGGTGTGAGCACCAGCCGGTGTGTAAACTGAAGTTGTCCATCAGGTAAAGTAAATAATAATAATAATTATTATTATTATTATAATAATATCCTCTGTTTTGTGGGACTAAGATCACAGCTCCAAAGAGCCGTGCAGATTTCAGTCAGAATTAATAACTTCAAAGTGAATCGCCATTTAAAGGAAATGCTTTTGACAAAAACTACAGATTTTGTTTATTCTATTCACGTCCAAAGATTAAGGATCCACCTTGTACATCAAGGATCCAGTGACCATGTACAGATTTCATATTTATTTACTGTAAGGCTCAATAAAATGTTGTTGACACAGAAAACCTGTAAAGCCTACTTTTAGTACACAGAAAATTCACAAGAGGTATTGATAAGGGAATTCAGGAAGATTCAGATCGATAAGCGGAATCGATAATGGCATCGATATCGATAAAATCTTATCAATACCCATCATTAATCATATCGCACCAAATCACATCGTATAGCATTGTGAGGAACTGAATCACCATCAAATACATATCAAATCACATCGACTCGGGAACAGGTGTGAATCACATCACATCGTATCGTCAGTATCGCTATACGAGGTCTGTCAATAAAGTAACGGTCCTTTTTATATTTTTTTAAAACTATATGGATTTGATTCATGTGTTATTACGTCAGACAAGCTTGAACCCTCATGCGCATGCGTGAGTTTTTCCACGCCTGTCGGTGACGTCATTCGTCTGTGAGCACGCCTTGTGGAAGGAGTGGTCCAGCCCCCTCCTCGGATTTTCATTCTCAGCAAACAGCTGAGCTACTGCCGCTTTGTTCCATGAAATTTTTTTCAGGAGCTCTGCCAGACAACCAGCTGGAAACCATTTAGAAGATTCGGTTGTTTTTCGGTGAAAATTTTACGGGCTTCACAGAGATTAAGGACTGTTACTACAGCTTTAAGGACGGCCCACAATGGCGCATGGTGCGCCGCGCTCCGAGCTGCGACGACGAGGCAGAAAACGCCAGATCATTTCTAAGCTGATGGCTCTGTGGATACGAGACCGTCGTGTGCACTTTCTCTGGTTATCACAAGAGCTGGACATCAGCCATTTTCCGGCAGATTTCACTTTTAACAAGAGATTTTGTCATGGAAAGCCGCGCGGAGGCTTCGTGCGTAACGACCGATTCGCTGTTTGAGCGAGACAAAGGAACACCTCCGTTTCGGCGTGTTATGGGACAAGTTAAGACATGCCCAGCTCTCCACAATTTTCTCTGATACTTACTGGACTGGTAAGCATTGAAAGCCAAGATAGGCATGTCCCAACTTGTCCCATGACACGCCAAAACGGAGGTGTTCTTGGCTGATGTCCAGTTCTTGTGATAACCAGAGAAAGTGCACACGACGGTCTCGTATCCACAGAGCCATCAGCTTAGAAATGATCTGGCGTTTTCTGCCTCGTCGTTGCAGCTCGGAGCACGGCGCGCCGAGCGTCCTTAAAGCCGTCCTTAAAGCTGTAGTAACAGTCCTTATTCTCTGTGAAGCCCGTAAAATTTTCACCGAAAGCCAGATAAATTCCAAATCATTCCGCCATTTCCAGAAAATGAAAATCCAACGAGGGGGCGGGACCACTCCTTCCACAAGGCGTGCTCACAGGCAAATGACGTCACCGACAGGCGTGGAAAAACTCACGCATGCGCATGAGGGTTCAAGCTTGTCTGACGTAAAAACATATGAATGAAATCCATATAGTTTTTGAAAAAAAATAAAAAGGTACGATACCTTATTGACAGACCTCGTATGTATCGTATTGCTGGTAGTGTATCGAGGTGCGTATCGAATCGTTATCAGTAATGAGATTCACATGCCTTGTGTGTGTGTGTGTGTGTGTGTGCGCGCGCGTGCATGGGTAGCTTCAAAACTCAGTTTTTCTCAACTGCACTTACTCCAATATCAACCCATCTGCACCAACTTAATTATTAGAATGTCTACTTTATTTCCATATGAAGTTATTTAAAATATACTCAACAAAAATATAAACGCAACACTTTTGGTTTTGCTCCCATTTTGTCTGAGATGAACTCAAAGATCTAAAACTTTTTCCATATACACAATATCACCATTTCCCTCAAATATTGTTCACAAACCATTCGAAATCTGTGATAGTGAGCACTTCTCCTTTGCTGAGATAATCCATCCCACCTCACAGGTGTGCCATACCAAGATGCTGATTAGACACCATGATTAGTGCACAGGTGTGCCTTAGACTGCCCACAATAAAAGGCCACTCTGAAAGGTGCAGTTTTATCACACAGCACAATGCCACAGATGTCGCAAGATTTGAGGGAGCGTGCAATTGGCATGCTGACAGCAGGAATGTCAACCAGAGCTGTTGCTTGTGTATTGAATGTTCATGTCTCTACCATAAGCCATCTCCAAAGTTGTTTCAGAGAATTTGGCAGTACATCCAACCAGCCTCACAACCGCAGACCACGTGTAACCACACCAGCCCAGGACCTCCACATCCAGCATGTTCACCTCAAAGATCGTCTGAGACCAGCCACTCGGACAGCTGCTGAAACAATCGGTTTGCATAACCAAAGAATTTCTGCACAAACTGTCAGAAGCCGTCTCTGGGAAGCTCATCTGCATGCTCGTCTTCCTCATCGGGGTCTTGACCTGACTCCAGTTCGTCGTCGTAACCAACTTGAGTGGGCAAATGCTCACATTCGCTGGGGTTTGGCACGTTGGAGAGGTGTTCTCTTCACGGATGATGCGAAGGAGATGTGTTGCACTGCATGAGGCAAATGGTGGTCACACCAGATACTGACTGGTATCCCCCCCCAATAAAACAAAACTGCACCTTTCAGAGTGGCCTTTATTGTGGGCAGTCTAAGGCACACCTGTGCACTATCATGGTGTCTAATCAGCATCTTGGTATGGCACACCTGTGAGGTGGGATGGATTATCTCAGCAAAGGAGAAGTGCTCACTATCACAGATTTCGACTGGTTTGTGCACAGTATTTGAGGGAAATGGTGATATTGTGCATGTGGAAAAAGTTTTAGATCTTTGCGTTCATCTCATACAAAATGGGAGCAAAACCAAAAGTGGTGCGTTTATATTTTTGTTGAGTATATATTTACAAGACAGACTTTATTTCAAACGTTTTTCAGTTTTTATTTAAGACGTCTGATTGCAGTATTTCGAAGTGGTAAGCTTCAATGGTCTCAGATGACGCAGACACAAAAGAAAAAGTTGCAAAAGGGAGAAAGATCACATTCAACTCCAGAAATTAGGGATTAACAGATAACAACACTGAGCAATGGACATTGATATCATCATTAATCAGTCCCTGGTAATCAGACAACCTTGCCAGTTGCAAAACATGACATTAACTAAATGTGCAAAATAATAAATACAATTATTCACAAAACTTTCTCATTTTAATTTCCTGCACTTTCAGTTAAAATCATTATTGAAACTTTGCATAATTTATTGCCACCCTTGAAAAAAATGTCAGTTACCTATTGTACTAACACTACCCAATACCCAATCTAGAGCCCATGGATCCCCACAGCAATGTGCTAGTATTAGTATTATTATTATTATGAACAACAAATGCATGATTTTTCAGTATATAACTTGCACCTGAATATAAGTCACAGGGCCTCCCAACTAGTAACAAAACTGCAACTTATACTCCAGAAAATATGTTATTTATGAATCGCCACTGTTAAGTATGTAAGGCTACAAAAAGAGAGTTCAATCAAAAATGAGGCACAATGGTGCTTCAAACAGAAGCCAGGTTCGGCTGTCCAGGAATACTTCATCTCACAGTCAGCAAGTACCAAGAACCTCATCCATTAAAGCTTATGCCATCACTGTTAATCACGCAAGTTACAGACCTATTAAAACATGCAGCTCTTAGAATTTGAAAATCATTCATTAAATCATTCCCTTCCTTTTAGCCTATCAGTGTTCCTGTAGCCTGTGCAGCCATAGAGATTGGGAAGGGGGGGGGGGGGGGGGGTGTACAATTAGACACGT
Source organism: Thalassophryne amazonica (assembly GCF_902500255.1). NCBI lineage: Eukaryota > Metazoa > Chordata > Actinopteri > Batrachoidiformes > Batrachoididae > Thalassophryne > Thalassophryne amazonica. The sequence continues at coordinate 98,565,730 of NC_047106.1, forward strand.
TGCCAGTTCATACAAAGAAAGACAAGTGAAGGAAGCCACCAACACACAACTCTGCAAGAACTTGTGGCTTATGTGGGTGTGAATGGAGACACTGGGAATAGTGTAACATTTTTATTTTTATATTCATTTTACATACAGTCCCAACTTTTTCTGATTTGTGGTTGTTTTCTGTTGCATTTCTGAAATTACATAACTGCTATAAAGAAAAGTGTTAACATTTTATTGTTTTTTAAAAATTTGTACATCAAATGTAAACACCAAACTCTTAAAAAGAACGAAAAAATTACAGACGTGCAGGAAAACTTTGACATAAACTGAACTGAACAAAGCAGGCTGATCTGACTCCCCATGTTTTGTTTTGGTTTTTTTGTTTTTATTTTTGAAAAGAACAAAATAAGAGGTAACTTACTTTGAAATAAATAAAACATATAGCTGCAGCCTAACAACTTTGAAAAATAGCATAAATTAGCATCTTGTAATTTTATTCTGACTGAAATTAATTTTAGTGTGATGATGGAATTCATCCTGTTTTTTCTCCTCAGTCACATTTTGTGCTTGAACATAAAACAACTACATTAACTCACGATCTAAAATAAATACTATTAAAGCTTATTAAAGTTCAGGGTTCTCACCTGATGAATGTGAGAACCTGCACATTGAGACACTGCTTCATTCAGCCCCTCCCCCTCTCCCTGCCTGTGTGTGTGAGCAGAGCAGCACCGCGTGCGCACAGACAGCTCGTTTGAAAACTCTGCATTTTAGACGGGTTTCAGCAAGCAGGCCATGGCTTTTTCTGCCATCTTTTTCAAAAACTGACCGTCCAAATGAAGGCTGGACAGCTCACTACCCAAAACTCTCCAACACTACTGCAATCTCTGAATGGCTCAGTTATTTAAGGCACAAGTTTAAAAAAAAAAAATCGTCTGACTTGTCGAAGACTTTTAATCACATGACCGACAAGATTTTTAACTCGACATCAGTCTAGCAGGGGAAAATATCTACTAGACATAGGCCAACATAGGCCAAAAATTACTTGTCCGGGACATCGGACCACTGGATTTCTCTGCCCCGAAACATATCTGTCCTAAAACTTGAGCAATGGGAAACAGCCAAAAGAATCAAACACACAATGACAAGTAATATAGTATAGTAGAAACTTAACACCTTAAATCTTAACACCTTAAAGAAAACTATGACTTTTTATCACTCAACAAGAATTTATTTACTTGAAGAATGTTTGACAATTGTCACAGCAGAGCAAAGCAAACTCAAGACAGGCCAAGCTGGACACGGGCATTATAGTAATAAATACATCAATATTTTTTCAATATCCATTCATTCATTTTCTATACCCGCTTACTCCAACTAAGAATCGCGGGGGTGGGGGGGGTGGAGCCTATCCCAGCAGTCATAGGCTGTGAGCCAGGTACACTCTGGAGCAGGAAGCAAGTCTACTGGAGGGACACATATAGCCAGACAAACATAGTCACAACCCGCATGGCACACCTACAGTCAATTTAAAGTTCAATCCACCTAACCAGCATGCCTTGGGATGTGGGAGGAAGCCGGAGCACCCGCGGGGAACCCATGCAAACACAGGGAGAGAATGCAAACTCCACACACAAAGGCCCCAGATGGGAAGCGACCTTCTTGCTGTTTATCACAATATATAATTTAACCTATCAACAGACCTGCTACGTGTTTGGCTGTTTGTGGGTCACTCGTAGCACACACTATTATCGAGGGATTTCATAGGGACGTATCACATTTGATGTTAATTTGTGCAACTGAACTTATGTATTCATTCAGAGTCTTTATTATCATAGGAACACGTACAAAAAAAGGTAAGGTGCAAGCCTTTCAGTGTAAATATAAACCTGAGTAAACCACACACAGACAAAAGGTCTGGGGAAGACAAGAAAATAAACATAAAATTTAACTGATGAAAAAGGAGTAAAAGGATGTTCAAAGCACAAATTAATAAAAAAAAGAGAGATTGTATATGCTGCGCATTTCAGTGAAGATAAACTACACACACACACATATACAGTAGTGTTTCAGAATAATAGTAGTGCTATGTGACTAAAAAGATTAATCCAGGTTTTGAGTATATTTCTTATTGTTACATGGGAAACAAGGTACCAGTAGATTCTCACAAATCCAACAAGACCAAGCAGTCATGATATCCACACTCTTAAGGCTATGAAATTGGGCTATTAGTACAAAAAAGTAGAAAAGGGGGTGTTCACAATAATAGTAGCATCTGCTTTGACGCTACAGACTCAAAACTATTATGTTCAACCTGCTTTTTTAGCAATCCTGTGAATCACTACACTAGTATTTAGTTGTATAACCACAGTTTTTCATGATTTCTTCACATCTGCAAGGCATGGAGACAACCAACTTGTGGCACCTTTCAGCTGTTATTCCACTCCACGATTCTTTAACAACATTCCACAATTAATTCACATTTCTTGGTTTGCTTCAGAAACAGCTTTTTTGATGTCACCTGTTAAATAAAAGACATGTGCAGAAGAGGTTACAATTTGCCAAAGAACACATCAACTGGCCTAAAGAGAAATGAAGGAATATTTTGTGGACTGATGAGAGTAAAATTGTTCTTTTTGGGTCCAAGGGCCGCAGACAGTTTGTGAGACGACCCAAAAACTCTGAATTCAAGCCACAGTTCACAGTGAAGACAGTGAAGCATGGTGGTGCAAGCATCATGATATGGGCATGTTTCTCCTACTATGGTGTTGGGCCTATATATCGCATACCAGGTATCATGGATCAGTTTGGATATGTCAGAATACTTGAAGAGGTCATGTTGCCTTATGCTGAAGAGGACATGCCTTGAAATGGGTGTTTCAACAACACAATGACCCCAAGCACACTAGTAAACGAGCAAAATCTTGGTTCCAACCAACAAAATTAATGTTTTGGAGTGGCCTGCCCAATCCCCGGACCTAAATCCAATTGAGAACTTGTGGGGTGACATCAAAAAAGCTGTTTCTGAAGCAAAACCAAGAAATGTGAATGAATTGTGGAATGTTGTTAAAGAATCGTGGAGTGGAATAACAGCTGAAAGGTGCCACAAGTTGGTTGTCCTCCATGCCTTGCAGATGTGAAGAAATCATGAAAAACTGTGGTTATACAACTAAATACTAGTGTAGTGATTCACAGGATTTGCTAAAAAAGCAGGTTGAACATAATAGTTTTGAGTCTGTAGCGTCAACAGCAGATGTTACTATAATTGTGAACACCCCCTTTTCTACTTTTTGTACTAATAGCCCAATTTCATAGCCTTAAGAGTGTGCATATCATGAATGCTTGGTCTTGTTGGATTTGTGAGAATCTACTGAATCTACTGGTACCGTTGTTTCCCATGTAACAATAAGAAATATACTCAAACCTGGATTAATCTTTTTAGTCACATAGCACTACTATTATTCTGAACACTACGGTGTATATATATATATATAGATATATATATATATATATATATATATATATATATATATATATATATATATACACACACACACACAACACACAATGGTCCCTCACTATAACGTGGTTCACCTTTCGCTGCCTCGCAGTTTCGCAGATTTTTTTTAGTGCAATTTTGCATGCTTTTTTTTAACAGCGCATTGTGTTCTGCGTTCTTATCAGGCAGGCCGGTCGCGGCACCGGTCCGGCATCACCGCGATTGCTCTCACTGCCTCCAATGCGCTTTCTGCGGGCTCGGTAAACGCAACAGGGGCCACTCACACCGCCCTCCTGTCTGCTGTGGAGCTGCGCCAAATCTGGCAACAGGTCCACAGACTACGCTCGCTGTTTTGATGCGGATGTTGATTGCAGGCCGCAGAGCTCCGTGGCCACCGAGAGAGGACGTGGATTCTTTGCGGTCCCGCATCCGTACCTCCGGAGGCAGTGAGTGAAGGGAGAGCACGCGCATTGTGTTCTGCGTGTGGCTGTTTATAATCTTCTCGCACAGAAGAAAAAAGAGAGGTGTTATATATATATATATATATATAATATATATATATACACCACCACACACACACACACACACACACACACACACACACACACACACACACACACACACAATGGTACATGTGCAGAAGCAGTGGGTGTGCTTGAAGCAATGAAGCAACGTAGCAGCACTGCGACCTGCTGCTTTGCTGGTTCTGTGCTTTGCAGCTTTTCAAGAAGAGGCATGTCCACGATTTCTTCATTAACTCCCCCTCAAAGCCATTTAAAGATGTCAATAGTGAGTCACCTTTGTACTGAGTACTGATTAAAGTCACTAACTGGGACTCTTGTCTTGTTGCGTGCAAGAAACGAGAATCGTTCTGTGTTCCACAACAGAGTTTTACACGATGGTTCTCTGGCATGAGCTGGACCCGCTTCACCAGTGTGTAAACCAAATCAATCAACCAGGTCAATCCTTAGACAAAGAGCTGTCTAAGGACAGAAAATTGTAGACCTGCACAAGGTTGGGATGGGCCACAGTACAACAGGCAAGCAGCTTGGTGAGAAGGCAACAACTGTTAGCGTAATCACTAGAAAATGGAAGTAAACAAGATGACTGTCAATCTTCCTCAGTCTGGGGCTCCATGCAAGATCTCGCCTCGTGGGGTAAGGATGATTCTGAGAAAACCCCAAACTACACAAGAGGACCTGGTCAATGACCTGAAGAGAGCTGGGACCACAGTTGCAAACTTACATTTGTAACACACTACTGCGTCATGGTTTAAAATCCTGCAGCGCACGCAAGATCCCCCTGCTCAATCCAGCACATGTCCATGCCCATAGGAAGTTTGGCAGTGACCATCTGGATGATCCAGAGGAGGCACGAGAGAAGGTCATGTGGTCAGATGAAACCAAAATGGAACTTTTGGTATCAACTCCACTCATTGAAAATGGGTCGTGGCTGGATCTTCCAGCATGACAATGGCCCGAAATGCACAGCCAGGGCAACTAAAGAGTGACTCTGCAAGAAGCATTTCAAGGTCCTGGAGTGGCCCAGCCAGTCTCCAGACCTGAATTCAATAGAAAATCTTTGGAGAGAGGTCTGTATGGAGTAGTGGACCAAAATCTCTGCTGCAGTCTGTGCAAACTTGGTCAAGAACGACAGGAAATATTTGAGCTCTGTAATTACAAACAAAGCTTTCTGTACCTGTTTTTCTATTGTATCAAACACTTATTTCATGCAATAAAAGCCAAATAAATTATTTAAAAAACATACAATGTGATTTTCAGAATTTTTTTTAGATTCCGTCTCTCACTGTTTAAGTGTACCTACAATAAAAATTACAGACCTCTCCATTCTTTGTAGGTGGAAAAACTTGAAAAATCGACAGTGGATCAAATACTTATTTGCCTCACTGTATTTATACACACCCATACACATTGAAAGTGAGTGAGTGAGTGAGTGAGTGAGTGAGTGAGTGACAGGTCATTTTATCACCCAGTCAAACCTGGTCCACGAGTCTCAGGGATAAATAAATAATACGTCCTATGGCCCTGACACCCATTGGTGACCGTGGTTATCCTCTGATTTCAATAGCATGAAGTGGATGACAGTCTACAACTCCCCTGGACTGGATACTAGTCCAACACAGCTTACTTCCTCAGCCAAGGCTGGAACTCATTTAGATCAAGGTGGCCTGGGCCAATGCACAGAGAGTATCTAGTCTCTTGCACAAGACAGAGATATGTCAGGCATGATATAGACATATTGGTATACAGGGGTGGGCATCTCAGGATTAGATTGAGTTACAAATCAGAGGGCTCTGATTTGATTATAAAACATTTATTGATGCATCTTTTTTCAATAAGTGATTTATTTTTTCCCCATTATGTGAACTACTTGGTACTTTTCTCAGCAAAGTATAATGATCCATAATGAATTTCCTTCAATACATTATTTAATAACTCAACCGTATTTACACCTATGTACGTAAATCTCATTCACTGATTCTAAATTTGAAAACACAGGAGAGCTGTTGGCCCCCAGCCTCCCTGTTTCCACCACCTGTGTCAGTGTGAGATCATGTATGACTGACTCTACTCTGGACTGTTACCACTCCAGCAAAGTAAAAAATTAAGCATTTACATGCATCTCATCGTAAGTCATGCGCACACTGGCTATGCTGCATGAATGCATCTTGTGTCACAATTATTACGGTAAAACAGGAACGCGTGTTGTGATAATGGGAAAACTTTGTTGCTGACACTCAAACTGCAGAAAACATGACACACAACATGCGTTCTAATATTGTGTATGCGTTTATCCTTTTAAATGCACTAGTCTGTGATGAACTGTGTACAGTGCGTTACAAACCGCATATTAAAATGAAAATAGTAGGGGAGACAATTTTAGGTAACCATCCATAAATGGCAGTCATGATACTCTGCAAATTAGCTTTTTGGGATTCTTTCTTATCCCTTTATGAAACAGAATATCAGTCTGCCTTCATTGGAGCCATAAGCTGAGCCTTCAACGTGCTTTCTGAGGGTGAAGGTTTTTAAAAGCAGAGTCTTTAGCACAGCAACTGCGATCCTTTGCGTAACTGTTTGTTTTTTTAGGTTTTGAAGTTAAAAATTGTGTTCAGATGTAGCCAGAAGCTGTCGGTAGATGCTTCTTATTTTGAGGTGTGTAGCATTTATCATTGCTCAAAATCAGGTGATTTTTCTCTTTTAACTCACAGCGCGGCTCTGTACCCAAGCAGTGTCTCATCATATTTGGTGCAGAGTGGTTGGAACAAAGCCGTATGGCAAATATATGCAAACGTGATAAGTACTCATAACGGTGGTTAGCACTAGTGATCGGCGATATGGCCTAAAATCCATGTTGTGATATACACTGCAGCCTCTTGTGATAATGATATATAAATTCTAACAGAACACTTTCAGAACAGGTTACGTAGATCCTAAGGAAAGCCAAACTGCTGCCAAACTACTGTTTCTCCAACTCTTTACAAGCTGGACAAAAGCTGTCTTCATATGCCAGCAACTTCTGTGCCAGGTGAGGGTCTTCTCTAAAACTAGAGAAGTTGTAACAAAGAAGAGGAACAGACTCAAGCATAACACACCACTGAACTGGTCTTGTTTTAAAACAAAAGCCTTTGAAGTGCCCAGATCCCCACCATTTTGTAGAACTATTTTCATAACCGCCCTTTGTTGCACAAATCACAATCACATTATAACACAAGGATATCATTAATGTTTTTAAATGAAAATATTGTCAAAAATTTCAAGATGTACATAGAACCTTTATTAGTAAACATACATAACAGTGACTCACTGCTTCATGACATCTTGCCCTTTATTGTTCCATGGAAATGCTATGTCGAAGATTAGCCAGCAGATGTTGCCATATTTAATTCAAATGCTTTGAAACACTGAACCATTTCAACATAAATGCTTCATATTAATTCAGTGGTTCAAAAAGCTTAGGTTTCGCCATCATTAGTAGTCGTGTTACCTTTCGTAGGCGGAAATGTTGCCCCACACACTCTACAGAGTAGAGTTTGCTGCTGCTCGTCGGGTGGCTTAAATCTGAACCAAGTCCAAATAATGGATGTTGCACCAGTCTTTTTCTCCAGCTCCTCCGTTTCACTTTCATCCATGTTTAATCAAAATGACGATTACACGTTGCAGCTCATGGCTCTAACTTGGTTGTGAGTAGACAGCGCCATCAACATTCTTCTTCTTTTATGGCGTTTAACAGCAGCCAGCATCCTTATTGTTGCATTGCTGCCACCTTCAGTCCATTAACATGCATTACCGTGATAGTGCAATAGAATTAAAATCTCTATCGTAGGCCAAATTTGGATCGCTTATATCGCATATCATTCCTATCGCCCATTACTAGTTAGCACTTGTATTCCTTTCCACTCTGGCAATTAGCTTTCACAGAATTGATTTTTGACATAAATTTGTGAATTGATTCAGAATTGCCCACATCACTGTGCATCTAAGAATCAATTTTTCCTCCAGCCCTATTGGTAAAATTATTTTTAAATGTTTTTTTAAAAAAATGCCAAAGTTACTATCCTATTTAATTAATCTTATCTCAATCATAAAACTAATCAGTAGAACACTAAAGTATTAAAATAATCCATGGCAAGCCATCATTCTATTAACGCTGTCTTTATAATCAGCATCACTACCATCACTCAGGGTAAAAACACAGAAGACTTTTTCTGAATAGACACAATACTTGATAGCCCATCTGGTTTACTGTGGTGGTCCCATTCTGCTTCAGATGAAGTTGGCCAGAACACAGCAGTTACCGAAAAGAATAGAACTGCAACACCGCGTCTCCCCAGGAACAACTAGCAGTTTATTCTGCTAAAAGCACAAACATCTGAGCCATTTATCGCATCAGTTAATTAGTTACCACTGTGTCAGACATGATGACTTCTGCAGCACTGGACTGTGACACACTATCAGCTATCTGGCTGCTTCAGACATCCTCTCCCCATGACACACAATAATGACAACAGTATAATTAAGAGTGGTGTTGTCAAACCTGGTGCAGGGCCCACCTTTATCCACATCCATGTCACACTATCATTAAAAACTATTTATGGTACTTATTTCAGATGATGGGCCAAGTGCTGACATTAACAAGACATTCAGGCCTTGTAAAGATCGTATCTCTCCCTGCTGAGTGTTGATGGATCATGTTTCTGTTGGATTCCTTCCCTAAGTCATGCTCACTCTTTTTCCCTTCATTATTCCATATGCTTCTACAGAACTTCCATTCACTCACTGAACCAGCAGTACCTTCTCCATTTAAATCCCTCTTACTACGCCTCCCCCACTCCCCAAACCCCCATCCACCTCCTGTGAGGGCGCCCACCCCTGAGAGTGATTAAATGCTGCTGAAGGGCCGTTATGCTAACTAACACACTAATCATTTAATACACACATTACCACAGGGGCCCTTGTGGCTCAGTCGGCTGACAAGGTCCCAAAACACACATGCCCACTCCATCCATACCCACAACACTTTAAGAAAATACTACTCTTAAAAAAGCAGTGAGATCAAATATGATTTAGATTAGCTGCATCTGCATTAGTTTGATACCTGACCAACCATAATACTCACACCCTGAGATCTGCAAATATTATTTGTTCCATTGAAGGAATGTAAAAACATTCATTATTTGTGTTCTATAATGGCTAAAATACATCCTTGTCATTTGATATTATGCTAATTTATAAACAACAGAAAAGGGACTTTACATTTTGGTGTGCATCGCTGGTGCTTTGAAAACAATGCAACACGAACTTTAAAAGGAGCCCAAAATTGTTCTCAGTCAACTTTGAAAAACAGTTAGTTCAAAAATAATTCTGATGAAGTAGTCTGTGATACTTCCAAAAGAAACAGGAGCAGAACCTAAATAAGCATGTTTTTGATTGTGGGAGGAATCCGGAGTGCCCGGAGGAAACCCACGCAGACACAGGGAGAACATGCAAACTCTACACGGAAAAGGCCATGAATCGATCCCATGACCTTTTCACTTTGAGGCACCAATGCTAACCACTAATCCACTGTGCTATGACTGCCCAATATTAATGACTGTGCAATATTGTGTTTTTAACCTCTTAAAATAAATTTATTGCCTATGCACAACACAAAATGCAACATGACAGATTAAAATATGAAAACATGAAATTTGCATCATACAGTAAAACCCACCTAAACTGTATTGTATAAACAAGATACTCGCACTCACCGGACAAAGAAAAAGTCCCAATGCTGTTGTATGGTTTTTCATGTCATAAACACCGTTCACATCGGACAAAACATCCCATCTGATCGCAATGCATTTCCATTAAAACCGCTCGCATATACTGGATAGAGCAGTCTGGACGTGCCCAGTAACACAGGTACGAAATGAAATTCAGCACTGACACTTGCTGAATTGAGGAAAGTGGGGTCATATTTCTTTGATTAAAAGCCTGTGCGTTTATTTTTTCAAACTGTGCTCAGACCCAAGCCTAAAATTCTTTCAAGGCCGGCGATTATTAACAAAATGCTGCATCCTCACTATAATAGGGTGTTAAGTTTCACACAGATATCTCTGGGTGTAACGAACCAAAGACGACCACTTTAGATCAGAGCCTTCTGCGTGGCTCTCCGGAGCCTGACGCGCACCTGGTAAATGACCGCAAGGGCTGGCTGCGATTTGTCACTTTACATTTTCACTCCTTCCTCTCCCGTCATATTTTAACAGTTTTGCAATCCGCATGCTGATTACATTTTGAACATGGATCAAATACGTTTGGCAGAGAAGTCTGCAAATATGACCAACTTTTCAACACGGAATTGGAAAAAGTATGTGTAAAAATTACACGTACGGTTAGTTTGGAGGTTGATGATTGTATAAAGAAGTGGAGCTTGTTGAGGGACAAATTGACCCAGAAAAAGCACGGTTACTGCTGTAAATTGTAATAAGATGCCCACCAACGCAATGGACAACTTCAAAAGGGTCATGCACAAATCAGCGTCATTGCATGGCCAAAGAGATACAGAGCTGTAGAAGCATAAATCGGGCTTTAGAATTTTAAGGTACCACACCACAGCGGACATAGAAAAAAGGGTGACTCGACCAACTGTAATCCTTTTAATGCACATAATACCTGGGGCTTATTTAAGGCAAGTGTTTATTTTGTTCAAACAAGGTTTTGACGCAGTCATTAAATGAGGCAGGCCCCTATTCAAGGTCAGGCGTTTAATCAAGGAAATATGCCTAACTAATTGGAGCTGGGGATTCCCCATAGACTGTTCAACGCCTCTTGGCTGTAACTCATGCCTTCCATACATATAGCGGATTTTGTCCGTTTAATACACATAGCGGATTTTGTCCATTTTATACATATAGTGCATTACAATTATAACGGACAAAATTCGCTGGTCCATTACTTCAGTCACTGAGAGGTCATTAATCCATACCACCCTTCTGAAATATGAATCACTGCATGATAGACAGTCATGTTTGCCAATCAGAAGCGTCATGCTCCTCACGTCTTTGGCATTCCCACCAATCAGAATTGATTAGTATCAAGATATGAGTAATAATTCAATGTTCTCTTATGTGGTAATGCTCCATCACTTTTTACATGTAGATGGTGAATCACAAGCGTAATATGTGTCAACAAAGAAAGAAAGGAAAAAGTAAAATTAGACATTTTCCCAAAATCGTTCAAGCCCTAGATATTGGTGAATTGGGTGAGGCCTACATGCCACTAAACACCACAAACACATTGCCTGTGTGAGAGGGGCTATACAGGTGCTGGTCATACAATTAGATTATCATGAAAAAGTTGATTTATTTCAGTAATTCCATTCAAAAAGTGAAACTTGTATATTATATTCATTCATTACACACAGACTGATATATTTCAAATGTTTATTTCTTTTAATTTTGATGATTATAACTGACAACTGATGAAAATCCCAAATTCATTATCTCAGAAAATTTGAATATTGTGAAAAGGTTCAATACTGAAGACACCTGGTGGCACACTCTAATCAACTAATGAACTCAAAACACCTGCAAAGGCCTTTAACTCGTCTCTCAATGTAGTTCTGTAGGCTACACAATCATGGGGAAGACTGCTCACTTGACGTCTTGCCTGGGCTAAAGACAAAAAGGACTGGACTGCTGCTTAGTGGTCCAAAGTTATGTTCTCTGATGAAAGTAAATTTTGAATTTCCTTTGGAAATCAAGGTCCCAGAGTCTGGAGGAAGAGAGAAGAGGCACAGAATCCACGTTGCTTGAGGTCCGGTGTAACGTTTCCACAGTCAGTGATGGTTTGGGGTGCCATGTCATCTGCTGGTGTTGGTCCACTGTGTTTTCTGAGGTCCAAGGTCAACGGAGCCATCTACCAGGAAGTTGTAGAGCACTTCATGAGATGCAGATTTCATTTTCCAACACAACTTGGCATCTGCACACAGTGCCAAAGCTACCAGGACCACGGTATCCCTGTTCTTAATTGGCCAGCAAACTCGCCTGACCTTAACCACACAGAAAATCTATGGGGTATTGTGAAGAGGAAGTTGCAACACGCCAGACCCAACAATGCAGCAGAGCTGAAGGCCACTATCAGAGCAACCTGGGCTCTCATACCACCTGAGCAGTGCCACAGACTGATCAACTCCATGCCACACTGCATTGCTGCAGTAATTCGGGCAAAAGGAGACCCAACTACGTATTGAGTGCTGTACATGCTCATACTTTTCATGTTCATACTTTTCAGTTGGCCAACATTTCTAGAAATCCTTTTTTGTATTGGTCTTAAGTAATATTCTAATTTTATGAGATACTGAATTTGGGATTTTCATTAGTTGTCAGTTATAATCATCAAAATATAAAGAAATAAACACTTAAAATATATCACTCTGTGTGTAATGAATGAATATAATATACGTCTCACTTTTTGAATGGAATTACTGAAATAAATCACCTTTTTCATGATATTCTAATTATATGACCAGCACCAGTATATTGTGCAACGGATTTAGGAGCATTTAAAATGCTATCGAATGTTTATAAAGTGCACAAACTCACTTCTGCCAAGGCCCCTTTAACTGAATTTAAGCCCCAATGCATGCACCGTGTAATGCATAGGGCTGGCGCGACTCATCGATATAATCAATTAGGTGAATTACATAAATACATTGAGTAGAAGTGGTGAAAGTAGATGAGTTTAAATACTTGGGGTCAACTGTTCAAAGTAATGGAGAGTGTGGTAGAGAGGTGAAGAAGAGAGTGCAGGCAGGGTGGAGTGGGTGGAGAAAGGTGGCAGGAGTGATTTGTGACCGAAGAATATCAGCAAGAGTGAAGGAGAAAGTTTACAAGACAGTAGTGAGGCCAGCTATGTTGTACGGCTTAGAGACGGTGGCACTAACAAAAAGACAGGAGGCAGAGCTCAAGGGGGCAGAGCTGAAGATGTTGAGATTCTCTTTGGGAGTGGCAAGAATGGACAAGATTAGGAATGAACATATCAGAGGGACAACTCGGGTGGGACGGTTTGGAGACAAAGTCAGAGAGGTGAGATTGAGATGGTTTGGACATGTGCAGAGGAGGGACCCAGGGTATATAGGGAGAAGGATGCTGAGGATGGAGACACCAGGCAGGAGAAGAGGGAGGCCAAAGAGGAGGTTTATGGATGTGCTGAGGGAGGACATGCAGGTGGTTGGTGTGACAGAGGAAGATACAGAGGACAGGGTGAGACGGAAACGATTGATCTGCTGTGGCGACCCCTAACGGGAACAGCCGAAAGACGAAGAAGAAGAAGAAAAAGACATAAATACATTGATTTCTGTAGTGTGCGTTGGGGCATTGCAAGGAGGGACTAATATGCCTGCGCACTGAGAGGAAGAATTTGACATAAGAGTAAACTGAAGTGGAAAGAAAATACCTATGATCATCTTAAGTGCAGAAGGGATGGGTCCTGAAGCCCTGTATTAAACAGGGCTGGGGCTGAATTAATAAAGACTGGAGTATCAATGAGCTCCAACATTCAATACTGGAAGAGAGCACTTGCTCTCTTTCTCCCCCTCCCTCCCTCCGTGCATGTGTGAGTTGTGTTTCACACCATTCCTCTTACCTTGTGCGTGTGCAAGCTGTGTGTGTTTTAGCTCCATTCCCCTCCCCTGGTTCATGTGTGCAAGGCTTGTGTAAGTTTCCATCCGTTCTTCTCCTCTGAAGTCTGTTTAACGCCCCTTTCACACTGGCGCAAACATAGACCTGCGTATTGTGGCGTACTGTCTACGATGAGTTGAGAAGCTCTATGCCCAGTTTTTGCTCCCTACGCAGCAGCATGTTGAGGGCTACGTGTATAGGATGGAAGAAATGAAACATGTTTAATTTTTTTTGGCGTAGAGCACTAGACACAGAAAATACACAGTTTTAACCAGGTCTGCGCAAAACGGCGTTACTGCATACAAGTCTGTGCAACACGGCGCTGCGCTCCTGTACACATCCAAAAACTGAGTGCTGCATCCAGAGTGAATCAGCTGGAGAACATGATCACGTAGCCGCAGCACCTCTGGGTGCTCACAACAGCTGATCTAACTGATGGACATGTGTGTGCTTAGAACAGGTAATCGAAGCTCAACTCAGAAATCCAGACACAGAACAGAAACAGCAGGTCGCTTGCTCTCTCGCTCGCTCTCTGTCACTCCCTCTCTCACTCACGCTCTCTCTCTCTCCCCCTCTCTCTCTTTGTTGCTCTCTCTTTTTCTCTGTCTCTCTCGCTCTCTTTCTCTCTCCTAGTCTGATCAAACCTGTGACTCTTTAAAATAAAAGCGCCGTCGCTGCATTTTGGTGGGATCATCAGACGCCCTGATTGATCAGGTCTTATCAAACCTGAATAAGCGCTGTGACTCTTTAAAAGAAAAGCGCCGTCGCTGTATGCCGATGCGATCATCAGACGACCTGATCGATCAGGTCTGATCAAATCAGAGGACCTGATCGGAGCAACCGGAGCTTTAAAAGTTTAAAGAGTCACGTGCACTTCATTCACGGCAGCCTTTACCACAGCCAAACTCAGCAGCATCTGTACACAATGAAAATGATCCACCGAGTTAGGGCTGTCACGGTTAGGAATTTCTGGAGATGATTAATTGTCAGACAAATAATTACGATTTTTGTGCTTAAACATTACATTAAGCTCAAGATTGAACAAATAAATTCCTTTGGAAAATAACAGCTGTTAAAGTTCAGAGTTCTCACCTGCTTTTTGTGATCTGTGCATCTTAACATCACCACAGCTTCTCCACGTCAGGGTTTTTTTCACCCGTGTATGCGTAATTTGTTTCTGTTTATTCATATATTCTCATTTTTAAATGTTTTTAAATATATTTGATCATTTATTTCATCTCATAATCTCATAAATTCAGTATACGACGCACACATGGTGTGAACAGGACGGTAACGGCAGAATCACACCGGGAGAGAAAGTTCAGAGAGAAGTAAAGGCAGCTCCACGTTTTGGTTTTTTGTTCACTCGGGTTAAAATCCTCTCTCTGCTCCGCGCTCGCTGCGTGCACTGATGGTTCTCAGGAGACTGTAACTTATCGTGCCTCCATTCAGGAATCTCCCTCCCTCCCTCACAGCCTGTTGACTCCGCACGCATGCACGCACACCAACAGCTCCTTCGGTAAACTCTGCATTTTAGACAGCTTTGAAGAAGACGGCCACTGTTTTAATCGGCCGTCTTATACAAACAGCAGGACGGATCGCTCCTCACCCTCCATGTTATTGTCCTGCCTTAAGACGAGAGCGAAACTTAGTGAGCCAGGCTGCAGCACAATGATGTCAGATTCTGAGTCGTTTTATGCTTTGTGGATAAAATAAATAATTCACGGTAATCGCGAATATGAAAAATAATCGTGAATATGAAAAATAATCGCAACTGGCGAATACTGTAATAACTGTGACTGCCCTACCACCGACACAAAATAAATTAATTAATTAAAAATAAAATAATGTTAAATGACTCTGTTAAATGTTTCTGACCTGCACCACACCGCGCAAGAGAAAAGAACGCACTTCCACAGAGGCACAAAATATCAGGTATGGTGTATGCAACTGTAAAAACCTCAGGATACAGTCCACTGTTTTCCAAGTGCAACGATGCGTTCTGCACAGCCGGCAGGAGTGAACTGAAAGAGTTGAACTGGTTTTAAATAGCGGCAAGGGCAACACGCGACTGTGTGCACACATTAAAAAGCAAACACACGTAGCTGCAAGTAAATCTACGAACGCAACAAACACGGAAAAAGGCTGAGTATGTGCACATTTTGGGTGTACTTAAATGAAACAACGCCACAATGCGCAGCTCTACGTTTGCGCCAGTGTGAAAGGGGCTTGAGTCTCAAGCAGGCAGCTCTTGCATGTGCAAGAAGTACGCTGGTGAGCAAATTAAAAATTAAATAAAAAAAATAACCTCACAGAAAATTTGAAAGTCACTGCAGAAACCAAGCTATTCTTTCAAAGCTAAATTAATAAAATGGAAGTGCAGAATCCTGGTTATTTTATTTTGGGGGAATGACGGCTGTGCATCTGTCCTGTTCAATCTGTCATTGAGCTTCCTTATCCTGTGTTATTTGGTCTTAATAAACTAATATGATCAGAACTGAGCTAAATGCCATAATCCTTCAATTATATAATCCAGTTTTGTCATGTGTGTGAGTGTGCAGGGATGAGAATAGGCAAAGAAAAAAAAAAAAACTGTGACAATGGGCAGGTTTGGGGCCACCGTTGGCCCCCAGTGGGGTCCAGAGGTCACAGGTTTTGAGCATTTTAGAGGCATTTCAGGGCCACTACAGAGACCTAATTTAATGAATTTCCACTTTATATTTTTTGTATGTTGGGGTATATGGAAACCTTACTGTAAAAAATAATCTTTCTATGTAGACATTTCAGTGATACCTGCCTCGTGCTATAGCATATGTACTTACTATAGATGCCATAACATTGGACAGATATCACTGAACTGACAGATATTCACCTGCAATGAGCTCTGAAAATACTGAAACTTCATACAAGAATGTGTAAGTCATTTGAAGAAATCAATTGTCAGGCCTGAAAGAAGTTTCTGTAGGAAGTATTTTAGCCATAAGGCCAAGTGGGAGGGGGAAGTGTTGGCTTTTTAAAACTTGAAAGACACTGGACTCATCGAGAGGATTTAGTACTGCTATAACGGACTGATACAGAAGGTGTCAGAAATGCAACAATAAGGATGTAGGCTGCCGTTATACACTACAGAAAAAGAAGAAGAGTTTGTTTTTCTCCACAGGGTCACATTTTGAGTAAAAGTGTGTTTTGTGTCAAAATAAAGCCATATCAAATATAAATATATATATATATAAATATATATATATATATATATAAATATATATATATATATATATATATATATATATATATATATATATATATATATATATATATATTTCTTCATCTTGGTCTTGTAGTGTTTTTTCAAGGCTTTGTTGATGAAGGTTTTGTTGATGAAATCCGAAATAACGTGCAGAGGAATTTACTGGGTGCTCAACCTTGTGGATGAGTCTTGCCTTTGTCCCGTCCATGTCCACCACCCGCTCCAACCATGCCCACTTAAATCTATTTTCACACCACTATCAATGTCTTTAACGCGGCCTTCATCCTCTCTCTCAATGTTAAAGACATCGCTCTACAGACCAAAACTTGCAGAAAATCAAAATGTCCACATCAGGATACTTTCAGTGACTTTCAATATTATCAAGATTCTAACTGGCTGAAAGTTCGCTGTTGTATAAAAAGTAACTAATGACATCTTGGATCTCAGAAATGGCCCAGAAATCCAGAACAAGCCGCGGATCCGTGGAAGATTCTCATCCCGAGTGTGCGCTTTCTCAAAAAAGCACCAATAACAATACTCTAATAAGCACCATAAAGCACTACATTCCTTTTATTTGAAAAAAAACATTAAAACAATCTTTTGCATCACTGTTATTTTGGAGAGACTTTATATCAGACTGTAAATTTTTGTAAGTGGATAAATAAAGTATAAATTATTATCTTCATCGTCATTATCATTATTATTATTATTGGGAAACGACAGATGTCCAGCTAAAAATAGGCTTGTTGGGGGCAGTGTGGTGGCCAAGCAATTAGTGTGCTTGTGTTGTGTGGGCCGCTGAAGAGGAGGTACTGCTGGCCCACCACCAGAGGGCGCCCTGCCTGAAGTACAGGCTTCAGGCATGAGAGGGCGCAGCCGCCTCAAAGGGAGCAGCCGGGAATGACAGCTGTTCCTCATCACCACCTGACAGCTGTCACTCATCACCACCTCATCACCATCTCCATAAAAGCCGGGCAGCAACTCCACCTCCCTGCCGAGATATCGTTCTACCTCTCAGGTAAACTGCTCAGCCGTTTTTGAGTCTTTCACATACAGTTTTTGCTTCTGTATTGTTTGCAGTCGTTTCTGTGAGTACTTGCAGCTGGAGGCTGGGTTTGTGTTTCGTGGAGGGCTGACGTCTTTGCTCCCCACGCCAAACTTCGATAAGTACTCACTGATACTGCACGTGCCGAGTTTCTGGGTTGGAGGTTTTCCCTCCGTTTGAAACCAAGGACTGTTTGCTGGGTGTGCACAGACCCACCATTAAACTGTTTCTGCTTCCTGCCAGCAGTACCAGATTTGACAGCTGGAGACAGTGGCCACTGGGAACTCAGGACTTGGCGGCTCCAGTGTGCTCCAGATCCGTGTGCAGTGGAAATCGTGTGGGACCCGGCTCTTCTCTGGACAGACGTCTTCTATCCTTGAGCCTGCCCACACGTCACCTTTGTATATTTGACTTGATTCTAAATCTGCTATTGTCTGTATTCCGTTGTGCACATTCACAACATTAAATTGTTGTCTTTTGGCTCATCTATCGTCCGTTCATTTACGCCCCCTGTTGTGGGTCCGTGTTACTACACCTTCACAACAGCTTGTTTCCAGAGGAGAAGGTTCCTGGTTCATTCTCCATGTACTGTGGAGTTGTGTCAGAAAGGTCATCTGATGTAAAACTTGTGCCAAATAACCACACAGATCTGTATCAGGTCAGCTGTGACAACCCCAAGTGAAAAAGGGAGAAGACATAAAAAAACTTATTAGTGCATACTTTCATAATTTTTTTGTTTCATACTGAAGACGACTGAATATTGAAACAGAAATTATGTAATTTGGTAAAATTTATTGTTACATTATTTGAGTAATAATAGATTAAGCAAAGGGGGAAAAAATTACATGAAATGCTAAAAAAAAAAAAAAAAAGTAATTTAGGTGCAGCCCTAGTAGTGCCTTTAGTACACCACAGCACATGATGCTGGATAAAATAAAAAATAAAGCTCACTTGCTTACATGCCATCTTGCTCTTACTGCCCACAGAGCAGTTGATGTAGCAGCCTGTCTGCCCGTGGCAATGGAGCAGCTGCACTATCTATTAGTGAACTCAAGCGTATGCAAAAGCTTGTGTAATGCTCAATAAAAGGAGAAACCAAATATATTTTAATTATTGTGAACTTCATAATTAAAGCTGTAATTATTATGTTAGTCAGGTTTAGCTACAGGAAAAAGAATGTAAGACTGAAAAGACTCAAGACAGTGGCATCAAACTGACTCACTAAACAAGATAGAACAAAGTGATACATTAAGCCTCACAGCTTGTTTCAGCAGAGTGTGTGTGTGTGTGGGGGGGGGGGGGACAAAAAAAGGAAAAAGAAAACTGATTATCCTAAATATAAACACAATGGGCCATTTCAGTTGAAATCTAGTCTAAATTCAGGAGGCAGAATTTTAGATACATCCCAAACGAAAAGTGATTTTGCTGCTAATTATTCAAAATGTGTCATAAATAAAAAGTGTAGATTTTAAAATAAAGCACCATTTGTACTTTCATGAATATACACTTTGGAGGCTCATGGCACAGAAGTACTCACTTTGATGATGTAACAAGATGAATTTATCCCACAGCTCATTCAAAAACAACTGCCGTCTAACCTTAGCATAACCATAGATGTCTGGGGTAAAACTTTAGCTCTTCCTATTAGTAAAGGCATATTATATAAATAATGAATGTTTATGAGTTCAATGGTAAGAATGGCCCAGCCTCGTTGAATGGAACATTCCATCTTTCACCGCATTAAATATTCTTTCTATTGAAGAATTAAAAAAAATTCATTATTTGTTTTATATAATGCCTACAACAGATTTATTAATTTATTCAAAAAAAATTCAAATTTAAACTTTATTAATCCCACAAGAGAACAACAATGGAGAAAAGGGACTTGTGCTTTTCCCCGTCCTACGGTGTCCACCAGAGTTTGGTAGCGAGACCAAGATGCCCCGTCTCACCCAAGTGTGATTTGACGTAGCCTGCTGTGCCCCAGTGACCCCGTGTAAGTCCCGAGCTGTGGCGGGGCCAACCCAGCCTGCAGTGGGGCCAAACTGGCCCGCGTGGCTCTGCCTGTGGCAAACACTGCTTTCTCAGGACCCCCCGACTTGCTCTCAAGCTCCCTCTCACATCCATTACCCAACAAATCAGGCCGCTGTTTGTTTTTAAGCTAAGCGCCATCGCCGCTAGTGTGAACACACAGCAGTGGGCAATAGTAAAAAACGTATACAACCAAAATCACATGGTAAATGGCGCACAATGGCAAATTATATGAATAATCCAAATCACGTGACATACAAACCGCCAATCAAATGACAAAGATCTATTCAGGAGTTATATAATCAACAATATTACAGGCTCCATGAAACTGCAAGCAATAACTGAAGTATGTCAAAGATTATGACAAGAGTAAGGAATTTTCAAACAACTTGAAAATCCTACGATGGTTAAACAAGACCACTGCACAATGACTGAATATTCAGGTTCATCATGGGAACCCTCCCACACCCTCTATGGATTTCAGAGGTATGGACAATATTTAAACTTTTGAGCTTCCAGAATGCATATCTGAAAGTGAGAGCAGAGCTCAAGTAAGTAAGTCCCTTTGCTCTTCCCTTGTTTTCACTCGGGGTCACCACAGCAGATCCGAGGTGAATTTGCATGTTGATTTGGCACAGGTTTTTGTGATGCCCTTCCTGACGCAACTCCACATTACATGGAGAATGGGCAGGGGTGAGGTTTGAACGGGTGTCGCAGACGAAACTAGAGTGCCGTGGTCAGAGAGAGTGGCGACATGACGAGTCAAAAAAAAAAAAAAAAATCAGTCACGTGACTCATGGTGCCATCTTGGGCGGTAGCACACTTACATGCTGATATTTATGTACAGACAAGATCATATGGGGACTTGGCCAGCCACATCTGAGCGCACACAGCACGGCAAGGATCAAGTGATGCTTCATAACACGCCCCGATTTGCTATTCGGGATGAAATGGCAAGGAATGGAGCTCTGTGAAGTAGCCCTATTACCAGCTTTAAGAAAGAAAAAACACATTAGCACAGGTATCATCATTCTGTTTTTTCTTTTTTTTTTGTTACCCACAAAAATCCAAGGATGTGAAATGTAACTTGAACATTAAATGGTAATCCAACTGCAATGTGGTTACTGGTGTTGCATAAATGGAAGACTAAAATCAAAGTAATCCATGCGGTGAAACTGAGCTGATTTCAGACTCACCCGCCATCTCTGTTCACAGTAACACAGGACTAAGATATGTTTGACAAGCACCCAAAACAAGGAGTATTTATTAATTAACAGAATATAATAAAAACAAACAAACCTTTCACAGCAAATTAAGAGAAAATATATTTTGTATGACAGACCTAAGACATTCATGATCACAACTGGACTGCCCAAAGTAACCAAACTCCCAATGCCAATCAAAGAAGAAGGGGGGGAGAGAAAAACAACAACAACAAAAAAATTAAAACTTCCTGGGATCTTCCCCAAAATAAAGTAGTTTCTATTCCAATTTGGATGCAAAAACAAGTTGGAAATAAAAATTACTAGCTGTCAAGTAGTTCTGCTAATGAAGAAACAAACTCCAGTAAATAAATCATCTTCTTGGCAGTGGTACGGCACATACAAGACAACAGCATTTAAGACAAATTTGATTTGTAAATGTTTGGTTGCCCTATATTTTCTTTTCTTTTATTATTTGTAAATAATATTCAATAAGCCCCTTATGTTCTTGTATTTGTATTTTCACGTATACAGCTATTCCAGGACTTTGTACAGGACCTGTTTTGTTTGGATTTGATTCATAAATAAATAAATTATTATTATTATTATTTAAAGGAGATGCCGTTGGCTCCTTTAGGCAGGTGGTGGCATCATGGTTTGCACATGATTTAAGAGGTTTTAATTTGTCATTTGATGGTTAATAATCACATTATCCCCTTTGAGCAGTTTGAGTGTACAGAGTCAGTCTGCAGACGCGCCGGTGTCAGGAGGTGATTTTGAGGACTTTCTGTAATTTGTTATGAAATAATGCTGAATTTATGTGGAAATGATTAGAAACTTCAAAGATCTGTCGCTGAGATAGATGATGACTGGAGTGAAGTTTTAAGCAGAAACGAGGTGATAATCGCTTAACGCCATTATCTGCGACTGACTTCCGCATCAGAGGAGGGCTGTCAATCAAATCTTGCTCTGCAGAGACAGCCAATCACAGCAGAGCCAGTGCCGACCTGGTTCCCTCCCCCATAGTGCCATAAGTTTCAAGCGAGCGAGCAGGAATTCTCTGCGTGCAAGCAAAAATCAACTTTGCGGGAGCAGAAATCAAGATCGAGCAGGCGGGGGGTCCTCACACCCAGCGATAATTTGTGCGCGCGTAGTGTTAATATCTACACATAATATGAATGAATTTTTTTACACGAGTGGGGTTTTGTCACTGATCTGATGCCATACCCCAGTTTCTCCGTGATTGAAGCCATACACATGCATGCGTGCAGGCACTCACCAAAAATATAAACGCAACACTTTTGGTTTTGCTCCCATTTTGTATGAGATGAACTCAAAGACCTAAAACTTTTTCCACATATACAATATCACCATTTCTCTCAAATATTGTTCACAAACCACTCTAAATCTGTGATAGTGAGCAATTCTCCTTTGTTGAGATAATCCATCCCACCTCACAGGTGTGCCATATCAAGATGCTGATTAGACACCATGATTAGTGCACAGGTGTGTCTTAGACTGCCCACAATAAAAGGCCACTCTGAAAGGTGCAGTTTTATCACACAGCACAATGCCACAGATGTTGCAAGCTTTGAAGGAGCGTGCAATTGGCATGCTGACAGCAGGAATGTCAACCAGAACTGTTGCTCCTGTATTGAATGTTCATTTCTCTACCATAAGCCGTCTCCAAAGGCGTTTCAGAGAATTTGGCAGTACATCCAACCAGCCTCACAACCGCAGACCACGTGTAACCACACCAGCCCAGGACCTCCACATCCAGCATGTTCACCTCCAAGATCATCTGAGACCAGCCACTCGCACAGCTGCTGAAACAATCGGTTTGCATAACCAAAGAATTTCTGCACAAACTGTCAGAAACTGTCTCAGGGAAGCTCATCTGCATGCTCATCGTCCTCATCGGGGTCTCGACCCGACTCCAGTTCGTCGTCGTAACCGATTTGAGTGGGCAAATGCTCACATTTGCTGCCGTTTGGCACGTTGGAGAGGTGTTCTCTTCACGGATGATGCGAAGGAGATGTGTTGCACTGCATGAGGCAAATGGTGGTCACACCAGATACTGACTGGTATCCCCCCCCAATAAAACAAAACTGCACCTTTCAGAGTGGCCTTTTATTGTGGGCAGTCTAAGGCACACCTGTGCACTAATCATGGTGTCTAATCAGCATCTTGGTATGGCACACCTGTGAGGTGGGATGGATTATCTCAGCAAAGGAGAAGTGCTCACTATCACAGATTTCGACTGGTTTGTGCACAGTATTTGAGGGAAATGGTGATATTGTGTATGTGGAAAAAGTTTTAGATCGTTGAGTTAATCTCATACAAAATGGGAGCAAAACCAAAAGTGTTGCGTTTATATTTTTGTTGAGTATATGTGTATATATATATATATATATATATACATATATATATATATATATATACACACACACACACACACACACACACACACACACACACACACACACACACACACACAAGCAGTCTACAATAATATGATCATGCTGTTTTAATGGTGTCCGATGTGACATGAGAGTATTAAAGCCCCTGGTTGCAGCAGAGCAATGCTGCCAGATTGGGTGGTTTTTCCATTTTATTTTGCATCTTATTAGCATGACTGAAGTACAAAAAAAACAAAAACCTAGACCGCTGCGCTTGGAGAGCACAAACCTCCACAAACACCAGTTTCCAATTCCACAATTTTTTTTACTTTGGAAAAAATTTTCAAGGTCAAAGTCCTGTTTCAAGTAGCTTTTCATGAGTTTAAATCTAATACAACATATAGATCAAAAGGGCTTTTCAATGTTAAAAAGAACTAAGTATTTGTTAAATCTGCTATATGGATCCAATGCGGATCAAACTTAGTCTATTCATTGAGAGCGCCAGTTTGCACCTCAATGTCACAAATGAGAGTGATTGAGGCACTTTTGACTGAGATATAATGCAAAATGTACATAAAATGGGCTTTTCAATATTAAATTCAAATGTCCACAAAATCCACAATCTGGATCAGATCTCGATCAAACGTTGTCAGGCGATAGTGAGCACCAGTCTGCACCTCACATTCACATAAGAGCGTGATTGGGACATGTTTCATTAAGATATAATGTCAAATATACATTAAAATGGGGTTTCAATGTTAAATTTAAGTGGCCACAAAATCTGTAATCTGAATCAAACTGTCAGTTGATAAAAGATACCATCCTACATAACACTATCAAATATGAAAGAAATTTGATCTTTGCTGGCAGAGTTATGAATTTATGAAAATTCAATCAATGTTAAAGATAGGGATTTTACTAATTTTCCAAGATTGTTCCTGACTTTGCCCTTTGACCTAAGACGTTGAAAACTGAATCAGTTCTTTCCTAACAAGATATGAATCTTCAGTAAAAATTCCATAACGAGGTATGAAAAAATGTGGGCTCCAGGCTGTTCACAAACAAACAAACAGACAAACGGGTGAAAAAACCAACCTCCTCCAACTTTGTTGGCAGAGGTAAAAACAAAAAAAAAAAATGTGGGAAAAGGAGAAACCATGCAGACACCACCAGCGTAGCAATCTCCCTTAGAAGACTTAGTTGCTTGACCATCAACCTCACTAGTGGAGGTGTCTTGGATTCGACAAGACTGATGTCAATCTGCAAAATAAGTTGGAGACTTGCTGGTGTTTAAAACAGCTCGATACTGAACCTCTGCAAACCACCTGCAAACTTGAAGAATCTGAAAAGCTCGAGACACCACACTGTCACAATCTGCACAACACACTCACCAAACTTTATTTCATCTAAGTAACATTTGTAACTGTGTTAAGGAAATAAATAAGTACCGTTTTCCTTAAAGGAGACCTGCATTGAAAAAAATTCAGTCAGATTTTTTGAACAAAAAATGACTTACATTTACACATGAGATCCTTCTGAATGTAGTAAAGTAAATCTGCAAGCCCAGATCTGTCATTCAACGGAGAAATCTTCATTTGAAAATGACAAATTTACAGCTAACATTTAGCCCTCCACAAATTGTCCATCTCATCATAGACGCTGCCGAGACGTCACGGACAAGACCCTCTCCCAGCATGCATTGCGCCAATTGTAATTTGTGGATTTACTTCAGTTTGCATCTGCACCTTTTTCTTGTCTTATACGGAAGGATCTACTTTTTTAAAACTTCATATTGTCTTGCGGCACGTATGGTGAGTAAACATTTCATTTATTTGTGCTTGAAAATTATTTTGGGGGACTTTTTCATACGCCCATTTGATTGAGTGGTGTCGCAATGAAAATCTACTGTCTTTAGCCTCCGGTACCTTTGCGGGATATGGAGGTGAGACCCACAAAGAATCCCAGTCATTAAAAATATATAAACCTCTCTCAGCGTCCATGGAGCTCTGGGGCTCCGATTGCCGAGATGTGCGGTGCTGTGGATTTTGCCGCAAGAAGTCTGTCCTTGCAGCAACAGGTGTACCGGCCGCTTCGCATTAAAACAGCAACCGTAGCGGAGGCAGAGAGTGGGAGAGGAAGAACGGCGCCCGCTGTCGATGTCGTTGCTGATCTGAGCACACAGATCTGTATCTCACATTCATTGCAGCTTACTTTTGGATGTTGACACCAGGACGTGTATAAGTAACATTACTAACAGATAAAATCAATTTCAATGCGGGATCGGACTGAAGGTGGGAGCACGTCGTCTTGTCCCTGACGTCATGGAAATGATACGGCTGTACAAACTGTTTTCACAGAGGGCTAAATTTTAGCTGCAAATTTGTCATTTTTAAATGAAGATTTCTCCGCTGAATTACAAATTTGGGCTTACAGATTTATTTTACTGCATTCACAAGGGTCTTATAAATACATATCAGCTATTTCTTTCTGAAATCTGACCACATTTAGTTCAGTGCAGGTCTACTTTAAACACTGTGTCTAATAATATCATTAGCAAGCAACAAATAATGCCTAGTAGTAACATGTAGGGCTGAAACGATTCATTGAGTAACTCGAATAATTCGATTACAAAAAATGTTCTAGGCAAATTCTGTGCCTCGAAGCTCCATTTAACATTGTAGTACATATGCCAGGCCTGTGTGTGGCGCTGTAACGTCTCAAGAAAAACACAGAAGAAGACTAGAGCATGTGCATAAGCCGTGTAAGAGCTAATCAATGTAGCATCAAAGCTACAGCTTTCCAATATGACACACAGAGTAAAATAAAGCCTCTAAAGCAGGGGTAGGCAACCTGTTCCAGAAAGAGCCATGAGGGTGCAGGTTTTCTTTGCAGCCGCTGACTCCACCAGGTGATTTTACTGATTAATATCACTATGAGCAGATGGAATCAGTTAATCAGTAAAATCACCTGGTGGAGTCAGTGGCTGCAAAGAAAACCTGCACCCTCATGGCTCTTTCTGGAACAGGTTGCCTACCCCTGCTCTAAAGAGAAAAAGGGTCCACGCTTATCATCTGAAATAGACTTACTGCCCATTTAAAGCGAAGCAGTGTGTTTGTCTAGTTTTAAAAAACACACAATTTGGTCCACTGGCTGCGCTCCGCTCTACATGCACTTCAATGTGGCTTTTGTGGAAAAGCTGCAATCCAGAGACCAGGCTGTGCTCACGTTCACATGCAGCCTGACTGACTGAAGATTACACCGACCGCTTGCACTTACGGTCTAGTGTGAGGAGCTCAGCCTTCCCCCGTCTCAGCACTCTCCCTGCCATCACGGGAGCAGCGATTTACCCAAACTGACTCCAAATATTACTAAATGAAGTACTTTCATTTATTTTCGGAAATGCGCTCCGTTCTCAAAACGGTACATGAAAAGAAAATGGCACTCGCCTTTGCAGACGTACAACAAGAGGCACTGCTGCCCCGTCACGGCTCGTAACATCAGATCTTAAAGTTCAGAGTCCGTTATATGGCTCCCCCCAAAAAACTGCCAGTACTCACAAGCGTACTTAAACATTCCTTGTTTATTGTTTCAGCATTCTAAAGCGACAGCGAAACAGAGGAAGGGAGTGAGAGACAGACAGCACTTCATGTACTGTTTTGAGAATGGCACGCATTTCCAAAAATAAATGAAAGTACTTCATTTAGTCATATTTAGAGTCAGTTTGGGTAAATTGTTGGAGTCAGTTTGGGTCAGTTTTGATCAGTTTGGGTAAATCGTTGCACCCTGCCTTCACTGCGCATTAGGGATGGGACTGATCCAATCCCGGATCGGTATCGGAACTCGATACTGATGTAATTCACGTATCGGAAAATACCGATCCAACCTGCGACATTTTCCGATACCAGAGAAGAACCACTGTGAATCCTCTCAACTGCTGTTGTTTGCTCTCTGCTTGTTTACTGCCGAGCAGGAGGAGGGGAGAGGGAGGTTTTTGAAGCCAGGCTGTTTGAGAGAGCTCTCTTCCGCAGTGTTCTAGCTGTAGTTAGCGGCAAATTTCTGCCCGGCTCTCGGATTCAAATTGTCTGTTCATCGCAGACGGATTTTCCAAACAATTAACTGAATTGTTGCTGAAAATGTGTGCTAAAAAGTTAGCCACTTCTCTGTCCCGAGACTGTAAAGCACCAGCTCAGCGTGCAGCAGAGGAGGAACCGAACAGAGATTCTGTCCACTGAAAGGGAAAAAGTCTCCATTAAAATCCTGCCTGTGAGCTCTGACGATAATTTATTTTACAGTTGAAAGGCTTTGTGTTTCCAAAAGTTAAACGTTTGCACAGCACGAAACCACTGTTTTTGAGAGGAAGAAAAAGAGAGAGACGGAGGGAGAGAGAAAGCGAGCAAGAGAGAGAAAGACAGAGAGCAAGCGAAAGAGAGGGAGACAGACAGAGGGAGAGACAGGCAGAGAGAGTGCTGTCTCTTTTCTCTTTAAGTCTATAAAAATAAGGCTATAAAAGTCTATAAAAAAAAGTGAAAGTACTTAATTCTTTCATCAAACCATCAAATCTAGGCCTTTCATCTTAGATACACCTTCTGGCAAATTGAAGCTGAACTTTCAGGTCTCCTTTTTAAGAAAATCCTCATAAAATCAACAATAATGATTATAATAATATGAAAGAAAACAGAGCTCTGGTATCGGATGGGAAAAGTATTGGTATCGGCAGATATCCGAATTCAGGTAACGGGATCGGATCAGAAGTGAAAAACTGTGGATCGGTGCATCCCTACTGCGCAAGCGTCATTTTGGAGCGTCAACAGGAGAGTGCTGAGCTCCTGTGTTGAGCTCCTGGCACCAGAAAAGATTCAAAGTTATAAAGATGTGAAAAAATAAATTACCCAGGAAAACAGAAAGGAAACACTAAATTTGACAATCTGAGCGATGGAGAGCCCTGGACTGTTGATGTTGTTTAAAAATGCAAAAGTACTATTTAGCCGATTACTCGATTAATCGCCAGAATAAGTGATAGAATACTCGATTACTAAAGTAGTAGATAGCTGCAGCCCTAGTAACAAGACTTTTCAAAACACATTTTTGAAGAATATCATCAAATTCTTATTATCAAAGTCATAATAAAAATAGAGTTTCAGTTTCAGTCGACTTTGTATCTTGTCCCATACAACCAAAAGGGGCAGATAGAACCTATTCCACTTTCCTCCTTTTCTACTCCATGATGAGGGATAATAGTATACAGTAATACCTAATGACTTGACAGAGCATAAATACCAGCATTTGTGCTGAAGCTTCTAATGGCCACCCACATACTCTAAGCAGTACATAACATGTTGGGGCCTTTGGGCTTTGAGTTGAACATTCTTTGTTTCACCTTAGCCTGAGAACAAATTATATATTTAAAAGGTTTTCTTATTTTACTGGAGAATTAATCTATTTAACTATTCGAATTATCATCAGGAGTATTTGTAAGTCCAGCCACGTCTGGTTAGAACTGTTGTGTCTGGTTTAGCAGAGGGTGGAATATGGTGTGTGCAGAGGAGAAGTAAGCAGGCTGTAATGTCTATGTGATTGCTGTAATAGCTTTGCTTGGTGTGGCTGGATTGGCCCACAGCAGCAGTCCCTGTCCTGGTTCATTTGGTCGTCTGGTCAGCTGTAAAGGCGATTGGAACAGATTGCCAACACTCCCTAGAGAGACTTCAACACGGACTTGGCCAAGAAGCCTCCCGCACACTGCTCCACACGTGTGTGCTTTCACATGAATGCACAGACAGGCCGCTGCTGTAACTTAGGGAGCCCAGTCTTTCCCGTTTCTTTTGAACTCCATTTCAAAAGAGGAAGTCTGCTAACATGTTCGCCCAATGAAATCTGGCACAGTGATCCATGTCCACACGAGGGGGGTAGGTTCAGACAAATGGAAATGAGAATTATTCCATCCTACTACTGTGGTAATATTCACTGACAACAGTCATGGGTAAATAAATCCTATTAGGACTGGACATTAGACCCAAGGTGTGTGTGTGTGTGTGTGTTCATTTTGCCTAATGAAATTTCTTCCACTCTTCTGCAGGAGGAAGAGAGGACTTCTATCTGACTAATTTGCTCTAATTACTCTAATAAGCCACAGGTGATGATACAGTGAGACTGATTAATTAAATGGGAGGCACAAATCAGACATGTCTGATTATGCCAATCATATCGACTACAGACTAAATGAGATAACAGGAGGCAGACGCACTTTAATTGACGGATCAAAACTTTATGGAATTCCTTTTGCCCTCATGGTCTGGTGATGCCGAGATAGATAGGCTAGTGGAATGACAACAAAGTTATTGTTATGTACACAGTATGAAGTCAATCTGCAGCTGCCTTACTGCTATGGTGACCAGAAATGTAGAGCAGAGAAGAAAACACTGGACAAGAATTAGCTTCCAAGCGTGATCTTCCATTCTCTCCAACTTCTGGTACTATGACTGTTAGAAACTTTGTTTACATCTAGTTCCCACTCACACATGCCAAGTAATCCACCACTCTGCGATTTGTCCAAACATAATGTCTCTTAAGTGTTACGCATTTGGTCCACGTTGTTCACATTTATTTAACAGAACCAGTCTGAGATGCTAGGAAATAGTAGACAAAAGCAATCATTTCTACTCTGTGCAAGCAACATATTAGTCATAAGACAGATAATACAAGAATATAACAGGATAATATGTTAAAGGTGCATTGTGGCGTTTTCAGTAACTTCTAGCTGTGAGGTTTCAGACTGCAAACAACCCAATACCCTACCTTTACCCCTCCCCTTCCAAGCATGCCCCCATGTGTGTGCTCGTGCTCATGAATGAGCATTTTGCCATGCTGAAACAGAGACATAACATACTGAAGACAACAGGGCTGACCGGCTGAGCTATGCCACATACCGCACAAAAAAGCTCATTTACAGGAGCAGATTGGGCAAACTCTAAATGATGCTGTGAAGTGCTTTTATCGCCGTATGCATTGCTGATTGATTGGCGTTTAACTAATGTTATCTAACGTGAGTCCCACTACATCCACCAAAGAAAAAAAATACCAAACTACAGTTACATTTTTCAGTAATGTTAGCTTGCCTGTACAGTAGGTTGAAAGACAACTCAGAGTTGATTTTGATCCCAATAATCAAATGACAGTGCCTCAAATTCTTAAGCCACGTCTATGTCGATCAGTGTTTTCACCCAACGTCATGCTTTTTCCTATTTGGCCTGACAGGATTTAGCAAATAAAAAATTAAACCAAAAAAAGTTTTAAGTCTTATTTGGAGTTTGTGTTGTGCTGTGAGCTGCTTGGTTGTTCATGTTAGCTGAATCTATATTGTTAGCCGCACAACTGATTCTGGAATACAAACTGCAATCCTCTTTGGCTACACTGTACAGAGCAAGACACTCAGGAGCACCCATAAATTATACCACCCATGTAAGCATATTTGGGACATTGTGTAAAATATTAATAAAAACAGAATACAATGATTTGCAAATCCTCTTCAACCTATATTCAATTGAATACACCACTAATACAAGATATTTAATGTTCAAACTGATAAACTTTATTGTTTTTGTGCAAATATTTGCTCATTTTGAAATGGATGCCTGCAACACATTTCAAAAAAGCTGGGACAGTGGTATGTTTACAACTGTGTTACATCACCTTTCCTTCTAACAACACTCAATAAGCGTTTGGGAACTGAGGACACTAATTGTTGAAGCTTTGTAGCTGGAATTCTTTCCCATTCTTGCTTGATGTACGACTTCAGTTGTTCAACAGTCCTGGGTCTCCGTTGTCGTATTTTGTGCTTCATAATGAGCCACACATTTTCAATGGGCGACAGGTCTGGACTGCAGGCAGGCCAGTCTAGTACGCACACTCTTTTACTACGAAGCCACGCTGTTGTAACACGTGCAGAATGTGGCTTGGCATTGTCCTGCTGAAATAAGCAGGGACGTCCCTGAAAAAGACATTGCTTGGATGGCAGCATGTGTTGCTCCAAAACCTGGATGTACCTTTCAGCATTGATGATGACCAGTTTTATTTGTTATTATCTATCGTCCACCTGGTCGTTACTGTGAGTTTCTCTGTGAATTTTCAGACCTTTTGTCTGACTTAGTGCTTAGCTCAGATAAGATAATTATAGTGGGCGATTTTAATATCCACACAGATGCTGAGAACGACAGCCTCAACACTGCATTTAATCTATTATTAGACTCTATCGGCTTTGCTCAAAAAGTAAATGAGTCCACCCACCACTTTAATCATATCTTAGATCTTGTTCTGACTTATGGTATGGAAATAGAAGACTTAACAGTATTCCCTGAAAACTCCCTTCTGTCTGATCATTTTTTAATAACATTTACATTTACCCTGATGGACTACCCTGCAGTGGGGAATAAGTTTCATTACACTAGAAGTCTTTCAGAAAGCGCTGTAACTAGGTTTAAGGATATGATTCCTTCTTTATGTTCTCTAATGTCATATACCAACACAGAGCAGAGTAGCTACCTAAACTCTGTAAGGGAGTTAGAGTATCTCGTCAATAGTTTTACATCCTCTTTGAAGACAACTTTGGATGCTGTAGCTCCTCTGAAAAAGAGAGCTTTAAATTAGAAGTGTCTGACTCCGTGGTATAACTCTCAAACTCGTAGCTTAAAGCAGATAACCCGTAAGTTGGAGAGGAAATGGCGTCTCACTAATTTAGAAGATCTTCACTTAGCCTGGAAAAAGAGTTTGTTGCTCTATAAAAAAGCCCTCCGTAAAGCTAGGACATCTTCTACTCATCACTAATTGAAGAAATAAGAATAACCTCAGGTTTCTTTCAGCACTGTAGCTAGGCTGACAAAGAGTCAGAGCTCTATTGAGCTGAGTATTCCATTAACTTTAACTAGTAATGACTTCATGACTTTCTTTGCTAACAAAATTTTGACTATTAGAGAAAAAATCACTCATAACCATCCCAAAGATGTATCGTTATCTTTGGCTGCTTTCAGTGATGCCGGTATTTGGTTAGACTCTTTCTCTCCGGTGTTCTGTCTGAGTTATTTTCATTGGTTGCTTCGTCCAAACCATCGGCATGTTTATTGGACCCCATTCCTGCCAGGCTGCTCAAGGAAGTCTTACCATTATTTAATGCTTCAATCTTAAATATGATCAATCTATCTTTGTTAGTTGGTTATGTACCACAGGCCTTTAAGGTGGCAGTAATTAAACCATTACTTAAAAAGCCATCACTTGACCCAGCTATCTTAGCTAATTATAGGCCAATTTCCAACCTTCCTTTTCTCTCAAAGATTCTTGAGAGGGTAGTTGTAAAACAGCTAACTGATCACCTGCAGAGGAATGGTCTATTTGAAGAGTTTCAGTCAGGTTTTAGAATTCATCATAGTACAGAAACAGCATTAGTGAAGGTTACAAATGATCTTCTTGTGGCTTCGGACAGTGGACTTATCTCTGTGCTTGTTCTGTTGGACCTCAGTGCTGCTTTTGATACTGTTGACCATAAAATTTTATTACAGAGATTAGAGCATGTCATAGGTATTAAAGGCACTGCGCTGCGGTGGTTTGAATCATATTTGTCTAATAGATTACAGTTTGTTCATGTAAATGGGGAATCTTCTTCACAGACTAAAGTTAATTATGGAGTTCCACAAGGTTCTGTGCTAGGACCAATTTTATTCACTTTATACATGCTTCCCTTAGGCAGTATTATTAGACGGTATTGCTTAAATTTTCATTGTTACGCAGATGATACCCAGCTTTATCGATCCATGAAGCCAGAGGATACACACCAATTAGCTAAACTGCAGGATTGTCTTACAGACATAAAGACATGGATGACCTCTAATTTCCTGCTTTTAAACTCAGATAAAACTGAAGTTATTGTACTTGGCCCCACAAATCTTAGAAGCATGGTGTCTAACCAGATCGTTACTCTGGATGGCATTTCCCTGATCTCTAGTAATACTGTGAGAAATCTTGGAGTCATTTTTGATCAGGATATGTCATTCAAAGCGCATATTAAACAAATATGTAGGACTGCCTTTTTGCATTACGCAATATCTCTAAATCAGAAAGGTCTGTCTCAGAGTGATGCTGAAAAACTAATTCATGCCTTTATTTCCTCTAGGCTGGACTATTGTAATTCATTATTATCAGGTTGCCCTAAAAGTTCCCTAAAAAGCCTTCAGTTGGTTCAGAATGCTGCAGCTAGAGTACTGACGGGGACTAGCAGGAGAGAGCATATCTCACCCGTGTTGGCCTCTCTTCATTGGCTTCCTGTTAATTCTAGAATAGAATTTAAAATTCTTCTTCTTACTTATAAGGTTTTGAATAATCAGGTCCCATCTTATCTTAGGGACCTCGTAGTACCATATTACCCCATTAGAGCGCTTCGTTCTCAGACTGCGGGCTTACTTGTAGTTCCTAGGGTTTGTAAGAGTAGAATGGGAGGCAGAGCCTTCAGCTTTCAGGCTCCTCTCCTGTGGAACCAGCTCCCCAATTTCAGATCAGGGAGACAGATACCCTCTCTACTTTTAAGATTAGGCTTAAAACTTCCTTTTCGCTAAGGCTTATAGTTAGGGCTGGATCGGGTGACCCTGGACCATCCCTTGGTTATGCTGCTTTAGACGTAGATTGTGGGGGGTTCCCATGATGCACTGTTTCTTTCTCTTTTTGCTCCGTATGCATCACTCTGCATTTAATCATTAGTGATCGATCTCTGCCCCCTTTCACGGCATGTCTTTTTCCTGTTTTTTTCCCTCAGCCCCAACCAGTCTCAGCAGAAGACTGCCCCTCCCTGAGCCTGGTTCTGCTGGAGGTTTCTTCCTGTTAAAAGGGAGTTTTTTCCTTCCCACTGTTGCCAAGTGCTTGCTCATAGGGGGTCGTTTTGACCGTTGGGGTTTTTCATAATTATTGTATGGCCTTGCCTTACAATATGGAGCGCCTTGGGCAACTGTTTGTTGTGATTTGGCGCTATATAAGAAAAAGTTGATTGATTGATTGATGATGCCATCACAGATATGTAAGTTGACCATGCCGTGGGCACTAACACACCCACATACCATCACAGAGCTGGCTTTCGCAATCTGGATGGTCTTTTTCCTTTTTTTGTCCGGGAGGACACGATGTCCATGATTTCCAAAAACAATTTGAAATGTGGACCTCAGACCACTTTGCGTCTGTCCATTTCAAAGAGCTCGGGCCCAGAGAAGCAGCAGTGTTTCTGGATGTTGTTGATGTATGGCTTTCACTTTGCATGGTAGTTTAACTTGCACTTGCCCACGCGGTAAGATCCTTTACACAATGACGTCGGTTTTTAATGCAGTGCCACCTGAGGGATTGAAGGTCATGGGCATTCAATGTTGGTTTTCGGCCTTGCAGCTTACGTGTAGAAAGTTCTCCAGATTCTCTGAATCTTCTGATTATATTATGGACTGTAGATGATGGAATCCCTAAATTCCTTGCAATTGAACATTGAGAAACATTGTTCTTAAACTGCTGAACTATTTTTCTCACGCAGTTGTTCACAAAGTGGTGATCCTCACCCCATCGTTGCTTGTGAACGGCTGAGCCTTTTGGGGATGCTCTTTTTATACCCAATCATGACACTCATCTGTTTGCAATTAACCTGTTCACCTGTGGAATGTTCCAAACAGGTGTTCTTTGAGTATTCATCAACTTTCCCAGTCTTTTGTTGCCACTGTCCCAGCTTTTTTGAAATGTGTTGCAGACATCCTTTTCAAAATGAGGAAATATTTGCACAAAAACAATAAAGTTTATCAGTTTGAACATTAAATATCTTGTCTTTGTGGTGTATTCAATTCAATATAGGTTGAAGAGGATTTGCAAATCATTGTATTCTGTTTTTATTTACATTTCACACAACGTCCCAACTTCATTTGAATTGGGGTTGTATAACCCCATTCCTTAGAATGAGAAGAGTACACAGGTTATCGACAATCAAAAAGTCAGAGAATCACTTAATTTTTGGATGAGGTTACAATCTGTTCAGATATAGGCACAAAAACTGATTAACAAATGTAAAAAAAGCTTCATAATGCACCTTTAAATTAAAACATTTCTGCAATTTCTGCATTCAAGTGTGGGAAGCCCTTTTACATACTTTGCACTTGGCAACACAACACAGATGTTTAAGAGATGAAGTTTTCGCTGCTGCCAGCACAGTCACTAATCTTTCCTTTTATCTCTGCCAAGTCTGAGGCTGTTATGTGGTTATGATAGTAAACAGTAAAGGCGTCTCGATGGATGTTCTCATCTGATATCAGCGAGGCCTACCTTTCAAACTCCCCCTCCATCTCTTCTCACTGTATACCACGTCCTATGCAGCCGAGTGTTCTGCACATCTAGCCTACTGTGTGGGGTGGAGTCGCAAGGTGGCCGGCTCAGTCAGGAGTGACAGCCACGCTTGCTACGACATGGTACACGATCACAGATCACAGGCACGCCCCCTCAAAACACAGCGCAACAGCATCACAGATAAGAGACTACAATGCTGGCTGGCTGGCTGTCTGCCTGCCTCTGAGAGAGCAGGGTGCAGAACTCTAAATGCGCCAGCAGATGCTGTTTTCATAAACCACAGAGGGTTTGAAGACGCAAGACATATCCTCTGGAATGTCTTTAGTCAAAGCCACAAACTTTTCTTTACAACAACCTAGAAATAGCTTTACTGTGACAACTGAGATATAAATACTCAGTGTATCTATACATGTGCATAGGTATGTTTAGTGTGGTAGGAGGCGGGCGTTAGCGTACCATTTTCAGAGTCTAACAAGACACTTGTTGTCCCTGAGCATTTTGCTCCTGATTTTGAACACAGAATCTATATCTACCAACAGCAGAGGAGCTGTCAAGACTCACCTCACTGACGCAAACCTGGATCAAAAACAGCCTTTTTACACGGCAGCCTCTTCAATACTGATCTGTGTTCTCAGCTGAGAGACTGGTTGTTGTTTTATCTCCCAAACATTCAAGCCTTAACTCTCCTGAAGCTCACCAAGAGCAAGTTATTATTTTGCCCGACCTATTGTCTAGTGAGGGGTTCGCAGGCCAGGCCTGAGTCTAAATACAAATATAATGAGACTTAGATGGCTTCTGGCATTCGGGAAGTGCAGCTCACTTGGTCTCATTTTGTAGAGTTCGAATTTAGCTGGAGGCCTGTGTCACAAAGGGTGAGTGGTGTGGAGTGTGCAATAGGAGGAGAGGAGTATGGTGATATGCTGGGGCGTAATGCATTGGTGAAAGGGCAAGATTTTTCATCCCTGCGTTTACAGGGTGGAACGGTTAGGATATTGAGATGTGAGATAGGATCAGAGGGTAGTGAGCTGTTTCAGCTACGATAAAGGCCACGCATTACAAACAGAGCGCAGATATAGAGAGAGAGAAAGAGAGAGAGAAGGAAACAGAGGGAGTATCACACCTCTCATCCCTGAATTAATGTGTCCATTCTGCCCAGGAAGCCATTCTGTGCCAGCAAAAGGAGATTGGGGAAGGATTGAGTGTGTAGATATGGACTTAAAAAAAAATGGAAACTGTGATCATGGAGAGGGACGATGGGGATTAATCAAGTCTGGAAGAAGAAGAGGGCCTCTCCAGGCTCTGTAGCACATATACAATCCTGGGTCCCAAGGGACTCAGGCAGGCAGTTTTACACCACTACGATTCGTTTATATGTCATCACAATGCACATACAAGTAACCACTGCGGATTCACATCAGGGTCACAGGAGCAGGCTAGCTAAGGGTATACATTAAACATCCACTCATCATCCCACTCTGCTATACAAGATAGAAATTTCTGGCCTTGTAAGTCCCTTTCAATAATAGAGTAGTGGCCAGAAAACTAAATAGGTTAAGAGTGTAATAGTCACAATTTTGTTGGTCATTTTATTCATGTAATGCATCTTTTCTTTTTAACAATACGTCTTCCCTCACTATGATTTACTATTTAGGGGCATCCATTTACATTTGTCAAGGAGTTAATGGTTTCGTTGCTGTATGTCTGTCTGGCAGTCAGATGAACATTTTGAATTTCATGTAAATTTGAGTAAATTTAGCCCAAGGAAGAGGGGGGGGTTAAATTTTGGTGGATAATTGATCAACTGCAAATGCATATCTTCCCATGGTGTGCTGCCATGTGTGAAGTTTCATTGAAATCCACTAATCGGTTGACGAAGACTTGCACAGACATGAGTCTTGTAAAATCCCTTTCCCCACCTCAGATTTTTCTTTGCACACGGCATAAAAAAAATAAGAAAAATAAAATAAAAATTCTGGCTTTGTCCTCCCTCCAGTGTCATTACCATGCAAAAAACTCTCTCTTTCATTTGGTTAGACTTTTGAAATTCCATTTCACAACCAATTTTATGCTATTGGCATAGTTTCAAGGTAAAGGCCAAAGATCAGCATCACGCATGTGCCTCTGGAACCTTAAATTTCTGTTCTGCATGATGCTGTTTTTCCTTGTTTTAATTTAGATTTGTCTGTCTGTTGTATCCCATAATTTCCCAAACGCCTGGTGATGACACATCAGCATGAGATGTGATACAGCCTGTAAAAGCAGCATGCTGCCTTCTATGCATAAATTAATAGCACATATCAAACTGCTCCTTTGAGGCAGCTATATAAAAACTCTGGGTCCAGCTCACACTGTCACACTTTGTTAACGTGGCCAAGCCTGCTGACTGAGTTTGACACCCCTGGTCTATATGATCAACATCAACAGAGCATCTCCTGAGGCCAAGTCTTACTCAGCCTTTATGAGCAAGTTTTCTGCTCTGTTTGCATGACTTTTGAGAGGAAAGGCAGAGAAACAGAGCGGGAAAGAGAATGAGCATAGCTAATCCTCACAGTAATGACAGAATAATTATCTTGTGTTAGCCTAAGTAATGGGTTGTAATTACGGCATTTTTTTTTCTGCGTTGAGAGAATGTGATATAAAGCTTTTACACAGTGAAAGATGAGGAACTGAGCTCAGTGAGAAGGAGGATGGAGCATGTGTAAGAGCCGGGGCTCTTTTTATTGATTGATCCAAACATCAAAGAAACCACTGGAGTAAAGGGGGTGGGGGGAGTGAAGGACAGCTAAAAGCTATTTGGAGCCTTCGCTGCATAAAAGACTTGACCTGTTCCACACAGCCTACATATCAGAAACATCAAACACCAATCAATAGACCAAAGCGGTCAACTCAACAAACCGTCACCCTACTAAAACATCAAAACCCCAGCCCAAGCGTCAGATGATAGGCTACACTCAGCTTATCCATTACCATCAGATAAAGAGGAGATAAAACACAGAGCCTAATCCTTTCATGTGTCGTGACAGCCACAGCAGCCTCCAAGGCATTCCTTCAGTCTGGCTCTCAAATAGTTTTATGGCGGAAGGCAGCCATTCAGCCAGCCAGCCAGTCAGGGCTGTTCTGCTCTGTTTGTCTTATTTCACAGTTTACATGCTGTTTTATAGGTAGTTATTATGGTCACCATGGTGATGCCATACGTTTTTTATGGTCTTTTTGGGCTGAGGGCAGAGAGTGTGTAACAAATGAAAAACACAACATACACATGAAAACAAAGGCTCACAAAACACACTCCCACTGTGGAAAGGACTCCTCTCTCCCTCCCTCCCCCCCTCTTTATCAGCATCACTAAATGCCTATCTCCCTGCACTCTGCCCTCATGTGAAACACTGGAATACGCTAATGCAGAATTGTCCCCTCATTCAATCCTGGAGCGATCAGGAGGGCCTCCTGGAAGTTGGGGCCTCTGGGCCTATAATAACCGTACCCGCTGAACTCAGGGTCAGACCAGCAGTCAGCGGATGAGCCTGTGTCTACTAAACACACAGTCCCTTCCCCCTTCCCCTTCCTGAAAAGGACTTTACTTTTTAAAAATGAGGGAGCAAGCTCCAGCGCTTAGCGGTGTACATTAAGTTTCAGCACCACACGTATAGTCAGGTTTTGTTGTTTTGTTTTGTTTTTTTTCTTAGCTTTAAGTTTCTTGGCACACATGCGCATTTCTCTCCTCAAGTGGAGAATGCAACCTGACTGGCAAGTCAGAAGCATACCACAAATACTATACAAATAATGAATGTTTATGAGTTCAATGGTACGAATATTTCATGAGGTGAAGGCCGGAACATACCATTCAACGAGGCGAAGCAGAGGTGAATGGTATGTTCCCATGTTGTGTGGGCTGCCTGAAGAGGGAGGTGTACTGTCTGGCCCACCACCACCAGAGGTCGCTGCCGCCTCACTAGGAGCAGCCGGGGTGACAGCTGACACTCATCACCCTGTGACAGCTGTCACCACTCATCTGATCTGCATCGGTATATCAGCAAGACGTCCTCTCCACCTCTTTGCCGAGATATCGTTTCTACCTGAAAGGTAATATCCTCAGCCTGACTGCTTGATAGAAAGCCTTTTTGTTGTGATTTTGTGAGTGATAACAGACTTTTTCTCCACGAGAGGTGGAGGTAGCTTCCCATGCCGTGCAGATTGCTGGGTGCAGACGCACCCACGTTTAATTGTGTTTTTGTTCCTCGCCAGCCAGTACCAGGTCCGCACACGCGGAGGCAGTGGCCACCTGGGAGGTTCGGGACCTTGGCGGCTCCAGTATTCCCGGGGTCTGGTGGCGGAGGAAATCGTTTGTGGTTCCGGTTCTGCTTTTGGACAGGCGTTCTCCTATCTTCGAGCCTGCCCACACGAACCTGTAATTGACCCTTTGATCTATTGTGGAATCTGTGTGTTTGTTGTGCACGTTCGCAACAGTAAAGGTGTTATTTGACCTATTCTATTGTCCGTTCATTTGCGCCCCCTGTTGTGGGTCCGTGTACTTAACTTTTCCCAACATTCCAGCTTTTGCTGAATTAAATATTTGTTCCATTAAAGAAATGTAAAAACATTCATTATTTGTTTATATGATGCCCTAAAATAGTTCCTTGTCATTTGATATTACATAAATTTCTAAACAACAGAAATGGGGCTATCATTTTGGTATGCACTGCATTGACTTTGTGTACTTCCAAAAAAAAACAAAAAGTTTGTGTGCTTCCTCATTCCAACGAAAATCACATCAGAAATTTGTTCATCTTTGGTTGCTCACTGTTGCTCTGACATCAACAATCCAACAGAAACTTTAAATAGGAGTCCAAAAATAATTCTGACGATGTCATCCGCGATGCCGTGCACCAACTTCGTGTACTTCAAAAAAAACAAAAAAACTGTATACCTCCTCAGTGCAGTGAAAAAAAAATCACGGCAGAAATTAGTGCAGCATTTCATTCTAACTTCCTCCTAACACCTCTTCATGCCTCCAGATGGCTTACAGCGCAGTGGATTTATTTTGTGCGCGCGTGTGTGTTTGGAGAATTAGCAATATCAATTAACTCCTCTAAATTGAGCGTAGTCTCTGGACTTTTGCCAAGCTGGCTGCACCTCCATTCAGTAGACAGGGACATGGTGCCGGCTGCACATCAGACACGGGGGCGATGTGAGTGGCCCGCTTCGGCGTTTACCGAGCAATAAGCGCAGCGGAGGCAGAAAGCAAGGCGTCGGGGAAGAACGTCGCCCAGCTGTCAATGTCACCGCTAATCTGAGCATGCAGAGCTGTATCTCACATTCATGCAGCTCACTTTGGATGCTGAAACCAGGATGTGTATAACAGTAACATTACTAACAGATAAAATCAATTTCAATGCGGGATCGGACTGAAGACGTGAGCGCGTTGTCTTCATCCCGACGTCATGTACAAACTGTTTTCACGGAGGGGCTAAATGTTAGCTGCAATTTGTCATTTTTAAACGAAGATTTCTCCGTCTGAATTACAAATTTGGGCTGCAGATTTACTTTACTGCATTCATAAGGGTCTTATAAATACATATCAGCCTATTTTCTTTCTGAGATCTGACCACATTTATTTCAATGCAGGTCTACTTTAAAGTGTGTATCCTTTTTCTTCCTGTTAGCTGCAGGATCAGTGAGTGGATTTTTTTTAAATACACAAACACACTGCTTCACTTTAAATACATTATAACTCTATTTCAGATGATCACCACAGATCCACTATCTCTTAAAAGGCTTATTTTACTCAGTGTGCCACATTTCAAAAGTTGTGGCTTCTGCTGCTACATTGACACCAGTCGTCTTCTCCAATTTTTGTGGAACTTCCACAACACGCTTTCTACAGTAGAAGCATTGCAGCGTCACATACAAGCCCGGCATATGTACTTTTCAGGAATTTTCCGTGTATCCTGAAAAATCTGGGAAAGATATTCATCGCAATATATGTTGTATGGACAAAAAAAAAAAACAACTCAATGTCAATTTTTTTCAATATCACGCAGCCCTACTGATGTATGACATTTGCAGAACTACACAGAAAAAAGTAAGACAAAAATAGCTGGAACAACAAGTGCACAATAATTGTTTTAAGGCATACAGCTAGAGAGCAGCTACTGCATACAGTACACACAAAGCCAGCAGCCTACATGACATACACCACCAGCCACCACCACGAGGGAACACACTGTGGTAAATCCAAACTCACTGAAGAGCTCTTAATGATTCACAGATTAAACCTACATGAAACAACATACCTATCCAGATGATTGCAATGTCTCACTGGCACAAACTAATTCTGTCAGAACAATACTCAGGTTGATGTCAGCTCCTGATTGACATGAGTGGTTCTTTCAGTTGCTTAGACTGAACCAAGTTTTGATGGTCTCAGATGAGGCCCTACTAGAAGACGAAAAAGTTGCAGTTCCTTGACTGACCGCTTGAGACCGGCTCCAAAGCGAGCAGGTTCACATTCAATTCCATGTTAAAATGGTCCAACTTCAGAGCAGAAATAACATGTTACAGCCCGGTACCAAAAAAAAAAAAAAAAACCCCCAAAAAACAAAACAAAACAAAAAAACTGTTTTGGTAGCTACAGATACATATTATTCTTAACTTAAACACAAGCTGTTTTAAGCTATAAAGTTATGTATAAATGGGGACATGGTCACTTTGCGTGACAGCTGCTGAGCCAGCTCAACCTCTCACTGTGTTGTTTTTTCCACTCGATGTGACTGCTAGCTGTTTTGGAGGTTTATGTCTGTTTCATTTGGAGTATTTTATTACAATCTCCTGAAATATATGGCTAGTTGTGTAGTGATACGTCCTAATGGAAGCCAGTAGTGTATATACTGTAGGATGGCACAGACTGTTTGCTTTTAACGGGATCCATTCATGTGAACACACAGCTGATTTTCTCTGCTCACTCTTTGATTCCACTGCAACTCTACACAGAGATTTAATTAGTCATTACCTTTAAAGACAATTCACCAGGACAACAAATCTGCATTTGTGCACAATTATGGTCAAATCAATTATAGTACCTGTATGAACAAACATGACAGGAATGCACTGTGACTTGAAATGTATCGTGATCTTGAAACCATGGTTAGTACGGAACCAT
This sequence comes from Thalassophryne amazonica, assembly GCF_902500255.1. Lineage (NCBI taxonomy): Eukaryota > Metazoa > Chordata > Actinopteri > Batrachoidiformes > Batrachoididae > Thalassophryne > Thalassophryne amazonica. Next base: position 98,608,825 of record NC_047106.1, read on the forward strand.
GAGGGGAGTATAATGCCGTTACACCCCTAAGAGACAGACAGGGCCATTACCACAGCCTCTTCAAGCCTAGGGGCGAGGCTAAAAAGGTTAAAGCGTGAATTTCCTCAAATCTTTGGAAAACCCAAATACTCACTGGACATCTATTAAAACCAAATACACAATGATCGGAAAACTGCTGCTAACTGCGATGCATTTTTCTCACTCACAAGTTTTCACTGTTCCATTCTTTCCATGGTTCACAAAACAAGTTCAAGTTCAAGGAGGCTAAACCTGTCAAAGAGGAGACAGATGGTGAAGTCGTCATCTGTTAGCTAGAAAGGTTAGACCAGTCAGACAGTCAGGTCACACTGAGGTCAGCGAGGCCAGACCACCTCTGAACTCTGACTCCAATCTGACAGCTGTTCGGGTTAAAGGTCAGGATGGGGTTAAGGTACTGTCTGAGACTGTTCAATGAATTTAACAGATGCAAAACTGCCTCATTTTCACAGAATTTCCCATGTTTCAGAAGGCAAACTCTTGGGCTGGCAAGATTTTTGCAGCAACAACAAGTTTCGAGTGGTCAAATTCAAACATTCCGATAACTTCATGTCTCCAATTTAAATTAGAAGCAAGATGCCTTTGGATGACTACACCATTCCACAACTGAACAGATGCACACACAAAATGTCTACAGTTACTTAATAGTTCACAAGTTCTTCTGACTGAACAAATTTCTGCTCGCACAAAACTACAAAAGTGTGCAACGCAGCAAACACACAGAACAATTCTGTTTAAAACAGAAAATGGATGTATCCAATATACACACATACACCTGTGAATACAGGGTAGTTGAATCATCATAATCAGTGGTAGTTTTGTGCTGAGCCCAGCCACCAGACTGTTATTTTTAGAGGGCTGACACAGAAGCAGGCCGTCCATTTACTGTGTGAGCTCCAGGAGGACCATCACAAGCTCTCATTGAATTTACACTACCAAAATGAGAAGACTCGATATAAACACTGTGGAGGTATGAACATTTGCATAAATGATGTTTGCTAAGAATCAGACTCAGTAATGGAGTTGCTACATAACATGAGGCTCCTTATAACTGAAGGTGGTGGTTGAAAATGCTAACCCTCACACACAATTTCTCAACAACCTCTCTTACAAACCTTTAAAGTAACAGTCCATTCAGATTTTTATGATTTAAAAGATTTTCTTCAACATCATTATAATTTTAGTTTTTCATACTTGAACTGAGGATTCATAATCTTATGCCACCAATAGGAATGGGAATCTTTAGGCACCTCAACATTTGATTACAATTCAAAGGGATGCCATTCGATTATAAAACAGTTATAAGTGCATCTATTGTTTTAGGCAGGATTTCAAATTTCTCACAACAAAACCACTTGGTACATTTTACAGCAAATTTATTTGTAAAGAGCTACAAAGAATTTACTTCCAATACATTATTTAACAGCTTAGCCATATGTGCACCCAAGTAGCTGTCATTCACTGATTCTAAATTCTAAATTCGGAGGAGCTGTTGCCACCTCAGCTTCCACTGCCTGTACCTAAGTGTGGGTTTACGTATGTGACCGACACCACTGTGGACTTTTACGATGCCAGCAAAGTAAAAAACAAAAAAAAATTATGTACACTTTGTTGCAGTTGTTGCAGTGCATGGGCATGTGCACACAGGTTGTGCTGCATGAATGCATGTTGTATGTGTGTCAGACTAATTAAAACAGGAATAGTGATGGGTTTTATCGATATCGATGCCATTATCGATTCTGCTTATCGATCCGATTCCTTATCGATTCCCTTATCGATACCTTGTGAATTTTGTACTAAAAGTAGGCTTTACAGGTTTTCTATGTATTTCCTTGAGTCTTAAAGTAAATAAATATGAAATTAGTCACTGTATCCTTGATCTCTGGACATAAATAAAAATAAACAAAACTGTGTTTCACTTTGAAGTTATTAATTCAGACTGAATTCTATCGTTCTATCTTGACTCGTCAGAGAGCCGCGCAACGTTTGGAGCTGTGTGAACAGAACGGAGGATGATTCTCGTTTCTTTCTCGCAACAAGACAGGAGGCCCACTTAGTAACTTTAATCCGCACAAAAGTGAATCACAACTCATATTCAGGGATGAAAGTGGTGAAAAACAAAAAAAGCTGAACCCCAAAATTACCCCCCAACACCACCTGCACGAAAATGTTTGAATTCTAGAAGCTCTCAAATGCAATCTGGAACTATTCCAGACAATAAACTGGAGTGAGTGCTGAATCCATTTAGGTGAGAAAAAAAAAATACAACTTTCCTTATACAAATTCATTCCAGTAGTATTCTGCTCTTACTAGGATGCAGCAGTTTTCTAGTTTGGCAGATAGTTCTGGAGAAATCACTGAAGAAATTAACAAACTGAAAATATGGTTTGACCGAAACAAACTGTCATTAAACTTAAATAAGACAGGGATGAAATGGAGGTGTGAGAGTCACTAGGTGTTCACAGGAAACAATTATTTCTGTATGTATTTATTTATTTATGTTAGTTGATATTATATATTTTCTGTTGTATTTCTATTCAGGTTCTTTTTGTCTCTTTCTCTAAATTGTATATAATAATCATTAGATTATTAATATATAAGCAAAAATAAATTTAAGGAATATTACAATTTGAAAACAAATGCACCTGAACGTGATGACGGCTGCAATTGCTAAATGCTAACTTTTAACATTGAAAATGCCATAGACATGCTAAAGGCGTTAGCATCGCTCCCATTTTAAGTTATAAATACATCTATCAACTGTTTCAGAAGACCATAACAGGTCGGTTTAACATAGAAAAGGTAAATAATACTCACAGACGTATGCTCTTTAGGGTTTTAGCAGGGGAAAATTAAGCGAAAGAAAGAACTAAACGAAGCAATCGAGGAAGCATTGCTTCAATCTGCGAACCACGCTTCGATTGGTTCAAGGTTCAAAGCAAAGCCGCGCTGCAGAAAAGTTGATTAAGGACCCGCTGCAGGGTCTGTAATCAATGTAGAGAAATGATCATTTTCCTGACAAACACCCGCCAAAACAATGGTCACTCTGAAGGACCGATAACAGAATCGTTAAGCACAAAGCTCATTGATGTTGGTGGATCGAATCATTTCTTAACAATACCCGAAAGGAACCGCTTCTCGATACCCATCCCTAAACAGGAATGTGCATCGTGATCATGGCGAAACATTGCTGCACTGCTGATATAGCAGCTGAAATTGCACATAACATTGGCATCCATTTCTTTAAATCAATATATGGACAAAATATACTGATATAATATACGCTATGTATTCTATATAATCTTGTAACGACATTATCAATGTATTCTTTGTTTATTGTTCTTTCCGATCACAATACTAACACTTTCCTTTCCTTGCAACAGTCATCTCCTACTGTGCCCCTACTCTCTGGAACGATCTACCTGCAGCTATAAGGCAGTCTGACACGATGGAGACTTTTAAATCAAGACTGAAGACCCACTTTTTAGACTGTTATCATTAATTTATTCTGTTTTTATGTTTGCCTTGTAATGTCTTTTTATTCTACTGTGTTTTACCTTTTTATTGTGCCCTTTTTGATCTTAAATTTACTCTGTGTTGAATTGTGTGTTATGTGAAGCGCCTTGGGGCGACTCTGTTGTGAGATGGCACTATATAAATTAATAAATTGAAATTGAATTAAATTGAATTGTACAATGTAACAGCATGTGAGTATTATTATTACTATTAATATTATTATTACTACCACCGTCCAGTGTGGTTTTAACCATAAATAGTTGCAATTTGCAATTAGTGTCAAAGGTGGCGGTGCAGCACCTTTATGTACATTACCACTTACTAGCCATTCAAAACTAAAGAGGAACACTAAACTTTTGGGCTGTTTCTTTTTTTTCTTTTTCTTTTTTTTTTAAAGACTAAATGTTAAAATAAGCTTTAGTAGAGACTTCCGGTAATTGCGGCACTTTGAGCAGTCGTGTTTTTTCTGTGCTCGGTTGCACTTTCTGTAAATACTGATTAGAATCCACAACTAAGCTTTAAATTTGGCACAAACTGTGTACGGGCGAACAGAGAGTGCAAATATGCCGAAAAATTTGAGACCCAGGCATATTACGACCTAAAGTATTAACGAGCCAAACGAGGAGGTGGCTGCAGGCGGAGAGGACCAGGAAGCAGGCTCCGCTCATGTGAAGTCTGTGTCCGAGACGCCCAGGACTCAACAGGTGGACGCCGCAGGCTCGGTTATGCCTTCCACAATGGATCTGATGTTGGCTATCCAGACATTTAAGAAAGAATTTCATGAAAAAATGAGCGGAGTTATGTCGGCAATCCAAAACGCTCAAGCTGATATCCAACAGTGCGGAGAACGCATCTCCGAGGCAGAGACACGAATTTCCAGTGCTGAAGACGAAATAGAAGTGCTGAAAAGTGAAGTGCAGTGTTTAAGGAAGAAATCTTCAAGCCTGACCACTAAGTTGGAAGACCTGGAAGCAAGAAGTCGACGTTCTAATATCCGCATACTAGGGCTGCCAGAAAAGGAAGAAAACGGTACAGAATTATGCTCCTTTATGGAAAAATGGATAGCGGACATCTTGAAGATTAGTCCCCCAGTCAAAACAAACAAGCTCCCAGTTGCCTCTCTGAGGACCGTGATCATAAAGTGTTTAAACTACAGAGATCGAGAGAAGATTATGACCGCAGCAAGAATGCAGAAAGAGCTAACATTCAAAGGCAATAGGATAAGATTCATTCCGGACTTGCCAACTGAGATATACCAACAGCAAAGAAAATACGACGGAGTGAGGAAGAAGCTGCGTGAGAGAGGGCTGTCCATCCACCGGATCATCTATCCTGCGAGGCTGCTGCTGACCAATGAGGAGCGCACGCATGTGTTTGACAGTCCTGCCGAAGTGGATGACTTCATAAAGAAGATGGAGAGACCAGATGAGTAACCGGCATCACTGATGGCACCGTTATGTTGTAACATATCTTTGTTACTGTGGGACATGTTTGTTTCTTTTGAGGTTTTTCTTTTTTGTATTTTAAACGTGCCTATAGTTGACAATTTCATTTGTGCCAAAAGTACAGGTGTTAAATATAATCATGAGGTGGATTTTATTTTTTACGTTTTTCTTTGTTTACAAGCAACTGTAGCAAGAAAGTAGAAGAATAGTTCCTCATAGTAGCGTGGACCTGTTCCAGATGAGCACTGGAAGTATTTCAGGGGTTCGAGGGTGCCTGTACATTCTTATACAGGCCTGGGAATGGGGAGGGCCGCTCTCTCTTTTTTGTTTTATATGTATTTGGGATAACGTTATAGAGAATTTGATTCTTTTTGTTTCTGTAAAAATCCTTTCGTTAATTGAGCTTATTGATGGATAGAGTATGTCTGATGTCCTTATAGATTGTATTTCTTGGAATTGTAGAGGTATACGCAAACTGGTAAAGATAAAACAAGTTATGAGTAGGATAAAGCACTTGAAAGGTAAAATTGTGTTTATGCAAGAAACATACACATTAGCTTCTGAAATGGTTAGGATAAAACGTAGTTGGCCAGGTCAAATTTTCTCATCACCTTATTCCTCCAACTCTAGGGGAGTAATGACTTTGATTCATAAATCTGTTCCTTTTCAAGTCGAAAAAGTGATAAATGATCAAAATGGTAGGTTCTTGATAATACAAGGAACTCTCCTATCATCACGACTTAATCTGATTAATATATACGGTCCGAATGATGATAATCCTGGCTTTTTTAATGACTTGATTTTGAGGATCGCTGCTATCCAAGGAAAACATATCATTGCTGGTGATTTTAATTGTGTGCTAGACCAAGACAAGGACAGGTCATCTGGCAGTGATAATACACATAAGAGAACCAGGAAAGTGTTACACCAGTTTATAAAAGATTTAAATATTATGGATGTATGGAGATTCCAAAATCCTATGAAACAACAATACTCATGTTGGTTAAGCACACACAGAGTGTATTCTAGAAAATATTATTTTTTGGTATCAGTGGAGTTAATCCCTTATATAAAAGCTTGTCAGTATAATGGTATAGTAATTTCCGACCACGCACCTGTTTCTATGACATTTACAGAACCAAAATTAATTAAAACACGAGGCAAATGGAGATTTCAAATAAGATGGATGCAAGATAAACAATTTCTTGAATTTGTGGGAAAACAGATTGACGAATACTTTACTTACAACACATCTCAAACAACGGCTACTGTGAGATGGGAAGCCTTCAAGGCATATTTAAGGGGACAAATTATTAACTACACCAGTATGAAGACAAGAGAGAAAAACAAGCATATAAAATGTCTGGAAGAAAGAATAAAAATATTAGAAGAGAGAAGTTTGCAAGTTGAAAATATAACCAATGACGTTCTAAAAGAACTATTACTGCTTAGGACTCAATATAACAAAATAACAAACGAAAAAGCTGCAGCAAACTTACAAAGGTTAAAACAGCAGTTTTATGATCAGGGTGAGAAACCAGGTAGACTTCTTGCTTGGCGTTTGAAACAAGAGCAGTCACAAAGAGCAATTACAAAATTGGAGACACTGAATGGAGACACTACTGCGGATCCATTGGAAATAAATAAAGCTTTTAAATCATTTTATGAAAATTTGTACAAATCAGAATATATTAATGCAACAATGCAAGATACTTTTCTTGATGGGCTTGATATTCCCAAAATTTCTGAGGATGTTAGAGTCAATCTTGACGGATCAATTGATATACACGAAATAGATGAAGCTATTAAAGCATTAAAGGCTGGCAAAACGGCAGGGCCTGATGGTATACCCATTGATTTGTATAAACACTTCAAAGATAAATTGGTGAAACCTCTTTTGGACATGTATAATGAATGCTATAAAAACGGAAGCCTCTCTAAATCAATGAAAGAATCTTTAATAATTTTACTTCCTAAACCAGGAAAGCCAAATACTAAATGTGAAAATATGCGGCCTATAAGTTTGATTAATACAGACACCAAAGTTCTGTGTAAGGTACTGGCAAGGCGATTGGAGGGTGTGCTTCCCAGCATTGTGGTGGATGATCAAAATGGGTTTATTAAAGGTCGGGGATTTCACAATGTGCGAAGATTATTTAATATTCTTCATGACCAAAAAGGTGCAAAAGATACAGGCCTTCTCTCGCTTGATGCGGAGAAGGCCTTTGACAGGATTGAATGGCTGTATCTTTTTGAAGTTATCGATAGATTCGGAATTGGGAAATATTTTTTGCAATGGATTAAATTACTGCATGACTGTCCTGTTGCTGAGGTAATGACAAATGAAGTAATCTATGAGCCTTTCAAAATCAAGAGAGGCTGTCCTCAGGGGTCACCAATTTCACCACTTATGTTTATTCTGGCTATTGAACCACTCGCGGTAGCCATAAGATCGAGTGAACAAATACAAGGCATTAGTATTGGTTGCAAGGAACACAAAGTTGCTCTATTTGCTGACAATATTATTCTATTTTTGGAAAAAATTAGAAATAACACTACCGGCAATCAAAGATCTGTTATATAAATTTGGTAGCTTTTCAGGATATAAAGTGAACACAACAAAATCACAATTAATGCTTCTCAAATCAGGGGATAACCAAAATAATCAAAATGCGTTTGATGTTACCCCTGGTTTTACATATCTAGGGATTAAAGTTGTGCCTTTGATAGAAGATATAGTGAAAATTAATTATTCAAGTATAGTAGAATCTACTTCTAAGGATTTGGAACATTGGATGACGCTACCTATATCCCTTTTAGGCAGAGTTAACATTCTGAAAATGAATATAGTACCTAAATTTTTGTATCTATTTCAAAATATTCCCCTGGCGCCACCCATTGGAATGTTTACTAAAATGTCAGCGTTAATTAGGAAATTTATTTGGAATAAGAAACGTTCCCGAATTCGTCTGTCATTATTATACCTCCCATTTGACACTGGGGGTTTGAAATGCCCCAATATCTATTGGTATTATCTGGCTACTCAGTTAAGAACAATCATGTTTTATTTCAACTCTCAGAATTCTCCCTCTTGGGTGGATATTGAATCCAGCTATGTTGCCTTACCACTGAATTTATATCTGTATTCTGAGCAACCAAAACGGCTTAAGGCTAATACCAATAACCCAATAATCCGAAATATGATTGATGTATAGTATACTGTAAAAGAATTAATGAATATGGATAACAATATCTCACAATTTAGCCCTATCTGGGGAAATGCGCTATTTAAACCAGGAAAGATGGATGCAGGTTTCTGTATCTGGGCTAGGAAGGGACTTGGGAAAATTGGGGACCTTTTTAGAGATGGAGTAATTATGTCTTTTGGGGAATTAATCCTGAAGATGATTGGAGAACAACTTGTCTCAGATCTCAAAAACAATCATTTAATACTAATTTAAAATTAATACAATATAATTGGATAATGCAAACATATGTAACCCCGGTGAAATTGAATAAATACAATTGTAGAATTCCTGACACATGTTTCAAGTGTGCAGAAGCCAGAGGGACATTTGTGCATTGTATTTGGGAATGTGAAAGGATTCAGGACTTCTGGCAGGAGGTGATGACTATAACTAGCCAAATTGTAGGCATGCGCATCCCTTTTGATGCCAAGATGATTACATTTCATTTATATTCAAAACATGTTAAATTGAGACCTCATCAACTTAAACTGGTAAATTACGCTATCTTGCAGGCTAAACGTTTGATATCATTAAATTGGAAAAAGTCTCAACCTCCTGCTATAGGAGCTTGGATTAAGTACATGGCGATGGAAAAAATTACATATTTTCTTAAGAACAGACTGGATTCATATGAGGACATTTGGAAACCATTTGCAGAATTTATCAAAAAAGAAGATATCGGACAATTCCTACAGAAGTAAATCTTAATTTGTTTTTTATTTACAATTTGTGTCTTCATCAATGTATATAAGATGTCATGCAGCCTCTATTTGTGTGTGGTTAATATATATAGTTATTTATATGTTGACTGGAGAGGGCGGGGTGGGAGGGACCGGGTATGATTTTGAAAAATAACGTTGTGTAAATGTAATACTTATTGTATGTTGTTGCAGAATAATAAAAATATTGTTCAAAAAAAAATAAGCTTTAGTAGTATTTATCTGACTGTTTTTATGTTGTCAGATTCTGCAGCAAAACACTTTAGCTGGCTATGCCCCACTCCCCCCCGCAATTGCAGATACCAGTCAGTAGCTAAAGTTGGAGCTGTGTTGTGCTGCTCTGAACAAGAAACATACTTTGTCTGCTGCAAAAAGACCAGAGAACAGTGAGAAGCTGCTGGTGTGTTTGACTCCATTCCTGTAGCAATAGAGCCCCACAAACCTCCTGAAGGCGGCTAACGTGCTACTGACTGTTGTGCATCGACCCCCCAACCAGCCTCATCTCCCCCGACTGTAAGAAGAAGAGGTGCTAGCAGCACTGCATGTGGATGTGCAAATTTTAATGGCTTAAAAAAAAGAAAAAAAAAAAGACTTGAATAAAAGTAAAAATACAGGTTTACACAGGGAACGTGAAAAGTGTTCATTAACTGTGGCCAGCAGCTGCATTCCAACCCACCCCTAAAATTAACATTTGTAAATTTGATTTTGACATTTGTAAATCAATTCAGAACTGTCCAACAAATCCATCGCGATGCATCTAAGAATCAATTTTTCCCCCACCCCGAGCCACCAACATGGTTAAGAGTTGCTTTATCTGGATACAATTTAGGTTTTTGATAGAGGAGCACCGATCAGGAATTTTTAGGCCGATCACCGAAATTTTGATCGGCCAATACCGATCAAGGCCGATACTGATCAAGTACATATTTGGATCATGCCCAAAATAAGAATATAGGTCTAATGTATAGGACTATTTCTGCATTAAAACTTAATGATGAAAACAAAAAACATGCATTCAAATAAAGACACTAGAATAAACTGCCAACTTTTGTTTTATTACATTGACTTTGTTCTACCAGCAAGTTGCTGCTCAGGTTACAATCTACAAAGAATACGTTGAGAATGTAAAATACAGCCCTCATTCTATGGGGTTAAAACTGTCTCATTAATATTTGTAAATGCACACAGGGTGATCTACAAATAATCACTGATTGGCAAATGTGTTCAGATATCCACAAATGCAAATTTCATATTTGTAACTTGTAAATTGGTCTTTGCAAATAATGTTGTATTTGCAAATATAAAACTTAATTTGTAAAAAAAAAAAAAAAAAATTACATTTGTAAAACTGGAAATTGTATTTGTGAATTGAGTTTCAGCATTTGTGGATCACCAATTACATGCATTCATCGCTTTCCTCTGTGACGTAATTTTGAGACATTCTTTTCGCGAAATCCACAGATCCACAAACAAATGCCTACTGATTCACAAATACACACTCACGCACACTGGATATCCACTAGATGGCAGTGTGGTTCCATTCATTACACAGCAGTTTATTTAGATCTCTCAGAGCCATTTGGCTCATTTTGACTTCTGATATGAGCTGGACGGACATGGACTGCATTAGATGATGGCGACTGCTCTCCTTGTCCGTCCAGCTCATATCAGAAGTCAAAATGAGTTTACATCACAGAGGAAAGCGTGTCATGACAGGACCAAGCGCTCTCTGCGCTACTGCCTGCACTGTTGTGATCGGTCCTTTTGATCGGCGCATTTTGCCGATCACCGATCAAACCGATCAAGGCGTGATCGGCCGATAATGATCGGTGCCCGATCGATCGGTGCACCTCTAGTTTTTGACCCACATGGGTTAAAATACAGTGAGAAGATGAGACAAAATGCTGGGACACTCAGTGTGCTTTTCAAGGACCGAACACCACTGCTAAACTACATATGCGAGTGTTGGTGTCAATGAACCAAAGAAAGAGGGTTGGCCTTCAAATAGCAGCAGACAAAGTTGCTAAACTAGAGCTTATATTGTTTCTCAAAACAAGTTACAACATGATAGACTGGATGTACGATACTTGATATGCATCACAATAACAATACATTTATAATACTGCAGGGATGAGAACAGTCAGAAAGGAAAAATACTGTGGGGGTGGGAGGGGGGCAAAATTTAATTTTTCACACTTTAAAGGAGCTATTCTGGTGAATTTTAACAGATGAAAAGATGATTTCATGTAGATACAAAAATACTTATTTATACCTTAAATTGTTGGGCATGAATGACAATTTATCCCGAAGGAACTTATTTTGCCAGAGTACCGAAACAGTGAACAATGTTTTTTATTTTTTAAGACATTTGCAGGAGACGTTCAACAATATTGCACATAACTCTGATTAAGTGAATAACTCTGTTCTTTATGCATTCGTCCTGTGAGGGCGTGGGGGGAAAATTATACAGTCTGATTGCCACAGGTAGGAAAGACCTCCTATGGCGTTCTGTGGTGCACCTCGGTGGTCTCAGTCTGTGGCTGAAGGTGCTCCGATAGGACGTCAGTGTGGTATGCAGGGGGTGGGAGGTGCTGTCCCAGATGCTGAGCAGTTTCCTCAACATCCTCCTCTCTGACACCATTACCAGAGACTCTAGCTCAACCCCCAGGACAGAGCTCTCCTGGTGAGCTTGTTGAGTCTGTTCCTGTCAGCTGCCTTCTGCCTGCTGCCCCAGCACACTACAGTGTAAAAGATGATGTTGGATACCACCGAGTGGGAAAACATCTGCAACATATTTCTGCAAACATTGACAGATCTGAGCCTCCTGAAGAAATACAGTTGGCTCTGACTTTTCTTATAACTAGCATCTGCGTTTACAAGCCAGTCCAGTTTGTTGTCTATATGGACACCCAGGTACTTGTAGCAGTCCACCACCAGCTCCTTCGTCTTAGATATGTTGAGTTGCAGGTGGTTGAGTCCACACCACTCAACAAACCTATCCGCTACACTCCTGTACTCAGCATCCTGGTCTGTTGTGTGGGCCGCTGAAGAGGAGGTACTGCTGGCCCACCACCACAAGATGGCGCCCTGCTTGAAGTGCGGGCTTCAAGCACGAGAGGGCGTCGGAGCAACCAGGAGTGACAGCTGTCACTCATCATCCGTACCAGCTGTCACTCATCCACTACTCATCACCACCACCATAAAGGCCGGATTGCAACTCCACCTCCCCGCCGAGAAATCAGCTACCATTCAGGTAACTTTCTCTGCTGACTCAAATCATTGAGTGATAACCTGAACTTCTTTTGCAGCCGTTATCCTGTGGTGTTCTGCCTTATCTGTGGGATTGGCGTTTGGTGTGATCAGCGACGGCTTCGCCTCACACCCCAAACCAAGATAAGTGGTTAAACAGGAGCTGCACGAGTGTGTGATTGGAGGTGGAGGTTCTCCCTCCTTTACTGAACACTGACTGTGGGAGTACTGAGTGTGCGAACTCACACTCATCAATTGTAGAATTCCTGACACATGTTTCAAGTGTGCAGAAGCCAGAGGGACATTTGTGCATTGTATTTGGGAATGTGAAAGGATTCAGGACTTCTGGCAGGAGGTGATGACTATAACTAGCCAAATTGTAGGCATGCGCATCCCTTTTGATGCCAAGATGATTACATTTCATTTATATTCAAAACATGTTAAATTGAGACCTCATCAACTTAAACTGGTAAATTACGCTATCTTGCAGGCTAAACGTTTGATATCATTAAATTGGAAAAAGTCTCAACCTCCTGCTATAGGAGCTTGGATTAAGTACATGGCGATGGAAAAAATTACATATTTTCTTAAGAACAGACTGGATTCATATGAGGACATTTGGAAACCATTTGCAGAATTTATCAAAAAAGAAGATATCGGACAATTCCTACAGAAGTAAATCTTAATTTGTTTTTTATTTACAATTTGTGTCTTCATCAATGTATATAAGATGTCATGCAGCCTCTATTTGTGTGTGGTTAATATATATAGTTATTTATATGTTGACTGGAGAGGGCGGGGTGGGAGGGACCGGGTATGATTTTGAAAAATAACGTTGTGTAAATGTAATACTTATTGTATGTTGTTGCAGAATAATAAAAATATTGTTCAAAAAAAAAATAAGCTTTAGTAGTATTTATCTGACTGTTTTTATGTTGTCAGATTCTGCAGCAAAACACTTTAGCTGGCTATGCCCCACTCCCCCCGCAATTGCAGATACCAGTCAGTAGCTAAAGTTGGAGCTGTGTTGTGCTGCTCTGAACAAGAAACATACTTTGTCTGCTGCAAAAAAGACCAGAGAACAGTGAGAAGCTGCTGGTGTGTTTGACTCCATTCCTGTAGCAATAGAGCCCCACAAACCTCCTGAAGGCGGCTAACGTGCTACTGACTGTTGTGCATCGACCCCCCAACCAGCCTCATCTCCCCCGACTGTAAGAAGAAGAGGTGCTAGCAGCACTGCATGTGGATGTGCAAATTTTAATGGCTTAAAAAAAAGAAAAAAAAAAAGACTTGAATAAAAGTAAAAATACAGGTTTACACAGGGAACGTGAAAAGTGTTCATTAACTGTGGCCAGCAGCTGCATTCCAACCCACCCCTAAAATTAACATTTGTAAATTTGATTTTTGACATTTGTAAATCAATTCAGAACTGTCCAACAAATCCATCGCGATGCATCTAAGAATCAATTTTTCCCCCACCCCGAGCCACCAACATGGTTAAGAGTTGCTTTATCTGGATACAATTTAGGTTTTTGATAGAGGAGCACCGATCAGGAATTTTTAGGCCAATCACCGAAATTTTGATCGGCCAATACCGATCAAGGCCGATACTGATCAAGTACATATTTGGATCATGCCCAAAATAAGAATATAGGTCTAATGTATAGGACTATTTCTGCATTAAAACTTAATGATGAAAACAAAAAACATGCATTCAAATAAAGACACTAGAATAAACTGCCAACTTTTGTTTTATTACATTGACTTTGTTCTACCAGCAAGTTTTTTTTCCATGTTTCATGTTGCTCAGGTTACAATCTACAAAGAATACGTTGAGAATGTAAAATACAGCCCTCATTCTATGGGGTTAAAACTGTCTCATTAATATTTGTAACTCACACTCATCAGGCCGGTCTCTGTTTTCTGCCAGCAGTACTGGGTCTGACTACTGAAGACAGCGGCCACCTGGGGCGCAGGGCTTGGCGGCTCCGGTGTTCTTCAGCTCCGTTGGTGGTGGAAGCTGTGTAGGGATCCAGCTCTTCTCTCGCCAGGCGTCTTCTATCGTCGAGCCTGCCCACACGTCACCTGGTGTATGATTGACAGTCCACCATATTGTTATTGTCTGTACGTCGTTGTGCGATTCACAACATTAAATTGTTACTTTTGGCTTATCCATTGTCCGTTCATTACTGCCCCCTGTTGTGGGTCCGTGTCACGTCACTTTCACAACACAGGTCACTGCCATAACACTGCATAAATAATGAAACCAAACTGCCAACATATAGAGTCAGTCCAATGTACATGTAAAGCCTACTAAAATCCATTCAGGACCACACGACAAATTATGTTTTTTCAATTAAAAAACAGGTATGTTGATTTTCACTCAGTTCAATGTAAAATCAAAGTTGACACTACAGTACTAAAAGGAATAACAGAAAATCACGTACAGACAGTTCTAGCTAGTTTGTGTGGTATTTTAGTCTTATTCAGTCATTTATGTCGAATCCTGGTCAAACATGGGCCCCACCCATGTCCCTTGTTGATGTGTTCAACCCCTTTTTTGCCACTCTAGCTTCTTAGTTCATTTGTTGTTTTGGTTTTTTACCCTCTTAGTTCATTTTCTTAAATAAGTACTGCATCAAGTGTTGAAATACAATATAAATACTTGTACAGGGACGAGACTACTGGTAAGCATGCCAAACATCTTATACTGGTAATTCGATTATACCGTGATCCAGTATAGATCTCTATAGTAAACATAGTCCACATGAAAGTTTTGCTGGACATCTGGTGAACAGGTAAGACAAAACCTTTACACGTCTGTGTGAATTATCAATACTACGGCTATTTACAGTTGCAATATATTTACTTTGTTGGCTTAAAATGAATCAGTTGGGAGACAAATGTTTTGTCAGTAGTTTATTTGAAGCATTTTTTTCGAGGAGTGAGTCATAAACTCAAAGCTTGAATCTTTGACTGGGTTGCTGTCCAGTCGAAGATTCAAGCTTCTCTACTATGGAAACCACCTGGACAACTGAGAGCCTTCACAGAAACATAAAATCAAAGTTCTCAGTTTTCACTGAATGCAGCATGAATTTTGAACCTCACACTTTTACTACTCAATGTTGTCTGCAATCTCTCACCAAGCAGCATCACTGTAATTTCAATGGAATCTGCCTTAAATAACTACTTTGGCAGCAAAAAAAGCTCTAATTTTGCAATATAGCACAGAAATAACTTTAGAATAACTGTATTTCAACAAAAAGTAAAATAAAAACAGTACACCCTTAATCCAAAATTAGTAAAATGGTATTGCTTCTTCAGTAAAGACATTTTTCTTTTACTTTCAGGAAAAATGAAGGAGCATATCATCACCTTGCACCTCTTCATTTTACAATTCCATTCATTTTGGTTATAGACTATACCAGAGTTTCTCACAACACAAAAAGCATCACACAAAAGCCATACCAGCCACAGGAAAATCATCACACAGAAATGCCACACGTAAAAGCATCACGTAAATTTTTTAATAGAAAAAATTTCACATAAAAAAACAGAGTGCAGCGGTCACAGAAAAACAAAATTGTTAATTAGACAAATAAAATGTTATTTTGTGATTTTTTTTTAACAGCAGTTAAACTGTAAAACACAAATAAACATGGACACAGCAGCAAAACTTTCTTCCTTCTGACTTTCTGTGGCTGGCTGTGCAAGTCGAGTGTGTGTGCTGTACAGACTAAACAACGTGGATTTTTTGGGACATGAATTTTCTTTTGGATTTAGTTCTTTTGGAAATAGTTTTCAAAAAAGTCTCACTGAAACAACTTGCCTTTTGTTTTTAATGCATTATAAAAGTAAGTCCCTTCAGCTGTCCCCTTGTTTGCACTTGGGGTCCCCACAGCAAATCCGAGGTGGATCTGCATGTTGAACTGGCACACGTTTTATGCCAGATGCCCTTCTAGTCCAGTCATTTTATGAAAAAAAAAAAAGGGTCAACCCGGAACAAATTGCAACAGAAATGATTTTGGTGGCATTTGAACCCTGAAACTGTTTTATAAAACATATTAAAAGTCTAGAAAGATAAAAAAAATTAGGAACACTTCCAAAATCCAAGATGGCCATCCAAAAACATGCAAAAATTTAGTTTTTCCAAAATAACTAAAACAATATCAATATTTAAGCACATAAATGTATTGATGTTAAATATAAACTTGGGTATTGTGGACATTTTGACACCAAAATTAGGTGTCTATCTGTAACGGTTCTTGAGATACAGCCTATATGTAGTTTACATATGCTCAAGGATGGCAATTTGGTTTGTGTCCTATTACGTTAAAAATATTGCAGTTAAGGCCCATATATTTAAGTTGAATATAAACTTGTGCATTGTGGACATTTTGGCACCAAAAAAATAGCTGTAGCTATTACAGTTTTTGAGATATGGTATAAAAATACATCTACACTCGACAAAAATTGATGAAATTGAGCATTGTTATGTTGAAAACTAAGTACCATTTCTGAAATGTTCATCTAAAGAAGGTAATAATAATCTTTTTGAATCAATATTTCACTGGAATATGAATAGAGAAGTTACTCATATATTATGTATAATAGAGTGGATGTCAATGCACAACCAGGGCACACTGGTGACACCACTGCTGTGTGGACAACCTGGAGAAAGCCTCAGTTCTGTTAGATATAGGCGCTTTTGTGATAAGGTTGCAATAAAGACAACTCGTGCAGCCACAGTGTTTGCCACCCACTTCGGCAGCTGCCAAGTTTCATAGTCTGAGAGTTTACTTGCAAGTTCAGGAATGGAAAGGTGAAGATGAAGGTGACAACATGCCATTGCAAGAATGGGGATGGAAAGTTTCTGATAGTCAGGTTGTCCCAATCATGACTGACTTGCAAGCAGCACCAGATTATCTTCTGCATGCTGTGAGATTTAACTGCAGTACTGACTGTAGTACACTGCGATGTACATGTCGCAAACTTAACTTAGATTGCTCAGCAGCGTGTGGCAACTGCAGAGGTACAGGGTGTACAAATGCAGGCCAACTCAATGATAACAAGGATGATGAGACTGAAATTTGAACAAGTAAAATTTCAAGTGTCATGATGTACACAATACTGATTTCACCTGAACTTTTATTATTATCATGCTTCATTGGTTTTACTGTAAAATTAGTGTGTGATTACATCTGTGTCATTAAAAAAGTTAGTGCAGCTGACAAGCACTAAGAATATTATTATTACATTCTTTAAATTAACATTTCAGAACAGTTACTTGGTTTCAACATAATTTCACCATTTTTACACAAGTGTAGATGGCTTATGTGCTGTATCTCAAAAACTGTAAGAGCTACAGCCATTCTTTTGGTGCTAAAATGTCCACAATACACAAGTTTATATTCAACTTCAATACATTTCTGGGCCTTAACTGCAATATTTTTAACGTAATAGGACACAAACCAAATTGCCATCCTTGAGTGTATATAAAACTATAAATAGACTGTATCTCAAGAACCGTTACAGATAGAGACTTAATTTTGGTGTCAAAATGTCCACAATACCCAAGTTTATATTTAACATCAATACATTCATGTGCTTAAATATTGATATTTTGAGTTATTTGGGAAAAACAAATTTTTGCATGTTTTCGGGTGGCCGTCTTGGATTTTTGGAGTGTTCCCGATTTTTTATCTTTCTAGACTTTTAGTATGTTTTATAAAACAGTTTCACGGTTCAAATGCCACCAAAATCATTTCTGTTGCAATTTGTTCTGGGTCAAACCATAAAATGACTGGACTATTCCTAAGGCAACTCCACATTACATGGAGAGATGTGGTAGGGGTGTGGTTTGAACCAGGAACTCAGTGTGTGCTTAGTAGTGGCATCAAAGTTTATGTTTAAATGTACTCCTATTTTGAAAGACTTGTTCAAGAAAACAGGAACTGTTCTGGGACAATGGCTAGCTTTGAGAAGGTTAAGACGCTAGAAGTTCTATATGTAAATAATTCGTTTGCTGTATCAGTCACAGCCTTTAACCTTCACAAAGCTAGCCATCGGTGGATTTCAGACTCTGATATAATGAGTAGAAAAACACTAACTGCTGGTATGCACCTCGCCTCGCATCACCTCCTGCAGTCTTCAGCTCAAGAAGGAATTCTGCTGTGATAGTTTTTCTGCTGCTGACATGTGAAAGCAGCTTAACGTCAACAGGACATCCACTGGCAAGCAACAAACAACTACAGGACAAAACAGCCACCGAGAAAGTTCTCTGTCTGATGTCTGCTCAAAGTTTTGAGCACACCCTTTCTTCAGGCATAATTTCACAAGGTATGCCCCTGGCAGTCCGATGCATGACTACAGTGCATAAATTAGGAGTTAAAACAGAATTATAATGAGCTGTGCATACCATGCAGGATAGGTGAATGGGTTGTACTCAATTGTACACCACATTAGGGATGGACCCAACATGATCCAATATTGGTACTGGGTCCAATATTGATGGTATTCATGTATCGGATATCGGAGAGAGAGAATCGGTCCACCGAGCCAAGCCCTCACTACATCGTCAAATGAATAAATGATGTGGTGAGCCTTCATGTCTTTATACATATGTTTCTAAATTGCCACGATGGTGAATCCAAAAAAATAACCTTAAGAATTCTAGTAGTACTACTGGCTATGTGTGCCTCCATTGGTAGAGAGCAACTTAATTATTCACAAGATTTCTTTAAGTATTGTATTGTATATATATATATATATATATATATATATATATATAAACAAATGCATGGTGTGAATGGTTTGTGTGTGACACAGCACATGGGGGCTGTGGACGGACATGCAGCACTTTCAGCTCATGAAACTCCAAGGGTGGATCTACTATAGCTTGAACTGAAGGGGGAGGTGACTTAGCTTCCCTTGGAAAAAAAAAAAAAAAGCCTTTTTCCTGCATTCCAAGGTAATCTGGGAAACTAAACATTGATTATCTTGTTATTGTGTTAATACACATTTTTTTTATTTTAAACATCAATCAGCCTTTGTTTTTAACTCAGCCACATGGGATATGCAGCCAGTATACCCCATGTGGCCGATCCCAAGCCTGGATAATTGAGTAGGGTTGTGTCAGGAAGGGCATCTGTTGTAAAACAAGCCAAAATAAAGATGCAGAGTGCAAATGGAATTTCCATAATGGATCTGTCGAGGCCCGGGTTAACCTCCGCTGGTGCCGTTTCCTAACAGGGTGCTGGCGGAAATTGGGCTACAGCTGGGTGAAGAAGAAGAAGAGGAGGAGAACGTGTCCATGGTCACACAGGTGGATGACATTCTTTTCAAGCTAAAAGAATTTGGAGACTGTATGGTGGTGGTAGGGGAGAGTGGAGCTAAACAGCATAGAATGGTGGTTTGTAGGACGACTTTAGAGGTGAAGAAGAGGACTCGAGTGAGAACTCAAAGGATCAGATGCTGGAAGTTGAAGGTGGAAGACTGCTGAGTGAAATTCAGTGAACAGGTGAGACAGGCACTGGATAGCAGGGAGCAGTTTTGGAGATCTGGAAAAGTGCTACAGATGTGGTGAGGGAGACAGCTAGGTAGGTCCTCATGGCGGATGATGCATTTGGATTTTTTTTTTTTTTCCTTTCTTTTTTGTCACCACTTTAACATCTCATTTGGCCTTTGGCCTCACTTTATGTTCGGTATTATTTTGAATCATCTATATTGGAAATTTATAGAAATTGTAATCATGGTAGCATGGGATCTTTTTATTTTTTTGTGGTTTGCGGTGACTGACAGGCTCATCCTTCCAGGGCAGTCCCAACTAACTCCAAGGGCAGGCAAGGCAACCTAAGGCATGTAAATGTTTAGGAGAGATGCCAGTGGAGTTTCTAACCAGATTAGAAAGTGAGAGGATGCCTGAGGAGTGGAGACAAAGTGTGCTGGTTCCTATTTTTTTAAGAAAAGGGGTGAGGTGCAGAGTTGGACTAACTAAAGAGGCATAAAGTTGATTGGCCAGAGCATGAAGTTATGGGAAAGAGTAGTAGAAGCTAGGCAAAAAGACAGGAGGCAGAGTTGAAGATGTTGCGATTCTCTTTGCAAGTGATGAGGATGGACAGAATTAGGAATGAACATACCAGAGGGACAGTTCAGGTGGGACAGTTTGAGACAAAGTCAGAGATCCGAGACTGAGATGATTTGGACATGTGCAGAGGAGGGGTGCAGGGCATATAGGGAGAAGGATGCTGAGGATAGAGCCACCAAGCAGGAGGAGATGAGGGAGGCCAAAGAGGAGGTTTATGGATGTGCTAAAGGGGGACATGCAGGTGGTTGGTGTGACAGAGAACGTTACAGAGGACAGGGTGAGATGGAAACGACTGCTCTGCTGTGGCGACCCCAAACGGGAGCAGCCGAGAGAAGAATCAGCTTTTGCTTATGCAAGACCTTTCCAATATTTTAATCACTCAGTTTATATTAAATGTCAAATACAAATAAACACAGCTAAGATAAAACAATATAATTACTGGTAAAAACAAACAAAAAATAAAATAAATGTTTTCAGCTTTCCATTAAATGGCTTAATTTTAGTGGATTTTCTAATATTAACAGGCAAACTGTTCTAAGATGCAGGCACACGGTAGACAAAAACTGTAAAACCTACTAACTTCTTAACCCTGGGAACACAGAGCAAGCCCACATTCGGTGATCACAAGGGACGAGAAGTCACATAAAGTTCTTGTATCAGAGTCTGTGTCTGTATCGGCAGTTGTGAATCGGATCTGAACTGAAATAAATGTGGATGGGCTCACCTCCACATCTTATCTGAACATCAAAATTCATTGATTGAAAGGAGACTCCATCAAATGACAAGGGGATTCCCCCATGGAGGTCCAAGGATGCTAAATTTCCAAATCCTATATCAAACTCTGAATATATGAAAGACTTCAACATGTATGAAGTCTGCTCTATACAATTATAGACTTTTGATGAGGTGTATCTGTGATTATGCGGACCTGGTCAGGATGGGGTTCACCGAGGCCTCACGGGTAGGGCTGCAACAACGAATTGATAAAATCGATAAAATTCGATGACAACAGTCGTTGGCAACACGTCAGAAGCTGCTGGCTGCTTCTGACGCCAGTAGTGACCAGTGCACAAAGCAGATCAGACGCTGTTTCGTAGAACTACACAGTTAGAAGAATATGGCAGATGCAAGTAGACAAAAGAAAGTTAAGACTTCAAATGTGTGGGAGCACTTTATGTTAAACAATGCAAAGGCGCTTGTTAACTGCAACATTTGCAAGTCGGACCTCACATGGCACGGGAGTACGACGGTAATGATGCAGCATCTCAAACGAAAGCATATCGGAGTCATCAACGAGGAAGGGGAGAGCTCAGTGTCTGGGTAAGTTAACAAATGTTTATTTTTGTATAAGCAGTCGTAACGTCTCAGTATGACAAGTCAGGCAGTGATATGAAGCCTGACGGTTGGATCTAGTCAGGCTCAGGCTGTCTGCGTGTCTCCCAGAGCAGTGAGGTGAGGGGCAGAGAGTGAGAGAAAAAGAAAAAGAACAGTAACAGCACCAACAGTTTTTTTTATTAATGTTGTCAAAGTCCTACCATCAACATTAACGCTTGTCCGACTGTCCGGGACAAGTGTAAAATCGGACAAGTAATAGCTCTAAATCGTTGTCCGACCGGACAAGTGGCATTTTTTATTTTTTATTTTATTATTTTTTGGGGTTTAAAACATTCAAATTCTTCTCGCACCTTGCGAGAAAGCGTCTTCGGTTTTTCCTGCCACACTCCATGCAGCGGACAATCGGAAAAGGGTTCTCACCAGACAATGGAACAACGACGCCGCGCCACAGTGTTCTGACAGCGCTGTCACAGGTAGTTTGGTAGTGCTATCAGGTAGTTTTTCTAAAATCCAGCCAGGCTGTGCAGAACTGGCCACTCCCCCTCCCCCGCAGACAGAGAGCCGAGCAGCGCTGCAGCGGAAAAAAACTCAAAGTCTTCACATAAAACGAGCTGCTTCTGCTTGTATAGCTCCAGAAATTCATTTATAGGCTTTATTTTACAGTTGAAAGCCTTCATGTTTCCAAAGTTTGCTCAAATACGGTATGAGAGTGAAGAGTCTCTCGTTCCCTCACACACAGACAGACACAGAGAGAGAGAGAGAGAGAGAGAGAGAGAGAGAGAGAGAGAGAGAGAGAGAGATGTGGGATGAGTCACGTGTCAATGTCAATTATGTCATTTGTACAAAGTTAAAATATAACATATATCTTTTAATGTTGAGTAATGCACTAATTCTGAGGTTTTGTAACAAACAGACAGATCGCAAAGGATTCTAGGTAAAAGTGCCTCTTTTTGGAGCGAGGCGGAGGGGAAGGTGAAGGGCTACAAATCCCTCCGTTTGGAGGGGTAGGAGGAGCTTACTGCTGTCTCTGAAAAAACAAACATGGCGCCGAAAGAGCCGCACAAATGAAGTGGCTTTCATTACAAATTACGCTGTTTAGAAAGTTATAACTTGCCAAAAAACTTTACAGGCAGTTGTCTATGACAGCAGCATGTCTGCTGCTGGATGCATGTTGCGTATGTTGTCATTCTGAAGAATATCGTAACGTCGCTCGTGCGCTGCGTTATAATGCACATACACACGAAAGCTACGATAAGACACTTTTATATCTCACAACAGAGAAAATCATGATAAAGTGTAAGCACGTTAATTTGTATGTTCATAAATCTTTGGATAATATCAACCCCTGCTGTTGGATTTCAAGGTCTGTAACGTGTGTGTATTTTATAAACAAACGGAGCCCTGAACACACTCATCTAATAAGCTTTCAGGCAGAAAATGAAAAGTTTCATCAATGGGAATAAGTTGGAAAAATATACACACACATGTATATGTGTAAGACATAACCTGACGTCCTAATAGACTGATATTATTTGTCAAGGAAATTTCTAAAGGAAATAAGGCTGGATGTAAAAAATGGGAGAATTTGAAAAAGAAATAAGGTTGTAATTCCATTAAAAAAGTGAAACTTGTATAATGTATACATTCATTGCACACAAAAAAAAGCCATTTGCAAAGCCAAAAAGTTGATTTTACAATCATCTGACATAACCGGGGTCAAAATAAATAGAACACGGCTATCTACTGGTTCCCACACGCTTAGTGAACACTACTGACCAGTAGATGGCAGTAGAGGGCTTGAAAACAAAATTCCAGATACAGTAATCCTGTCTGCTACATTTAAAATGCGTGGAATTTAACAAATGCAAATAAAACCAACATCTATAAACGCAGAGAATATATTCAAGAGAGTTTTAGGCACTAGAGTTTAATGCTGTTGTCTGTGGAGCCTGAACAGAGTGAAATGCATTTGTCCTGTTGTGATGTACTGAGATTACATCATCCTACTCAAAATGCATTGCGGGTCACAGGATGTGCTCACAAAACCTTAAAAATTAGCACATTACTTTAAAACTAAAACATATATCTGATATTTTCACTTAATAAAACTCAGACATGACAGTAATTTTAAATAACTTGTCCAAAATTTGTTTGGTTAAAATTTGAACCATAAGTTAAAAACGTATGCCTCTGGATGACTTAGGTGATATCGGCAGCCTTTTGGTATGGTGTTAAACGAAATGTTTTTTTTTCTTTTGGGGCTGTTTCTCTTTTGTCTGCACATGATTGAGATGCTTTTTATACAAGCGGCTTTCTTCTATTTGCAAAGGTTATGGCTGTGTGTCTGTTACAAAACTTTTAACAGGTGAGTGCTAAACTAATTTTAAAAATGCTTGTCGCTGTTCAGCTTTGTTTATCGGATAAAGATTAATCGGAAGATAATTGGTCCGATAATGGTTTTTAAAGTTATCTAAAAAGATAATCCGATAAAGAAAACATTATCTTCGATAATTATCTGTTATCGGATTATCGGAAGTGTGCCCACCACTGGAAATGACCACATAGTTTACAAGTTATACAGAGAATGTTGCACTTATGAGCCAGGCTACAGTTTTTGATTTAGGTTTTATGGTTAACTGGTTATGCTAAATGCCCATTTGCAGCAATAAAAATACCTCTTTTTTCACCATATATTTTATAACATTTATATGTTTCAATGTTGTTTTATGGCAACTCAGCCCTTTGATAAAGCAATGCCATTTGAAATAATTATTTTTGTTCTTTATTATAAACTGTTTTATTCTTTATTATTTTATATTTCAACAGCCAAGGGACATTTGACAATTTGTTGATTTTCAAGTATTTTAAGTTTTCAAATAATGTTCTGTTGTTAAATAAAGTGATGGAAGGAGAGAAAAATTGTTTCCCTGGCACATTTTTAAAAAATTCCCCGCTAATCCGATTAATTGTGTCGAAACCCCATCAGATTAATCGATTACCCAAATAATCGTTTGTTGCAGCCCTAATCACGGGTACACCAAAATTAAAAGTCTATAACTGTTTTATTATATGGTAAACAAGAAAATTGGGAGTTTGTCAAACATACTAAAACTGAAAAATCAGTCTCAAGTTTCAGCTTTTTATTATTACTGTGATACTGCACCAACAGGTCCAAAATACTTCATGAACACAATCTCTAAAGCCTCTTTCACACCGAGGCTGCCTCGAGCTTCCTGTGGTGTCATGACACAGGAACGTTTGCGTCAGGTGCGCGCAGCAGGGGGCAGAGAGAATGTGAGAACGCAGCCTGCAGGTTCTCTGCACAGAGGAATTAGAGTGGAGTTTGGCTGCAGACAGACTGTGCACTCTGATTTATCTTCTAGTTTATATTTGTGCTGAGCTGCAGGTCTGCACTCTGAGTTCTGTTATAGTTTATCTTTCCTACTCTGAC
This sequence comes from Thalassophryne amazonica, assembly GCF_902500255.1. Taxonomy (NCBI): domain Eukaryota; kingdom Metazoa; phylum Chordata; class Actinopteri; order Batrachoidiformes; family Batrachoididae; genus Thalassophryne; species Thalassophryne amazonica. Next base: position 98,633,910 of record NC_047106.1, read on the forward strand.
TGCGAGATGCGAGTGCGAGATGCGCGTGCGAGAACTAACCGTCTGTGAGTGGAGATGTCTGGAGTTATACTTGATGTGGACATGTCCTGTCAATCAGTCTGTGAGCAGGACTTTTATGGACTGTATTTAAACACATTTGTGAGAGAAGACTGAGGAGCTGCTGCAGCCAGCAGCGTTTTTTTTTTTTTTCTGTGCCCTTAGTTTTTACTGCATTGTGTACACAGCGTCGACGACGCACGACAACTCAAAGCGGGCCAAAGTAAGCGTTGTATCGTGTTATCTGATTGGTCGTTATCGATAGAAGGCGTTGCTTGATTGGCTAGCACTACGCTGCACGCGAGGTGTACTCGGCTCCACCAGCGGTCAACTCGGCATGTGGTACAGCTCATAAAGTGGCGAATGGGCCAATCAGAAGCTGGCAAAATCATGTACCATATAATAATATTCATCATCACATTCATCTCTAGTCTTTCAACTAGTGTAGACAACATTTTGATTATTGGTGACTTTAACATTCATATAAATAAGCTCTCTGATCCCCTCGGTAAATCATTTATGGAAATCATGGATGCATTAGGATTTCAGCAGTTCGTTCATGGTTCAACGCATATCAGTGGTAATACTCTGGATTTGGTTCTTGCACGTGGCCTTGCTGTCACAAATATCGACATCCTGCCTCTTGCATCAGTGGTCTCTGACCACTTGCTTATTAGGTTTACAATTACGCTGCCGCGTTTAGTGGAGCAACAACCTTGCCTATCATTGCGGCGACAAATTAAACCTTCAACTTTGACTGAACTCGAAGCAAGACTACCTGAAATCCTAACTTCAAGCTTGATGAAATTTCAGTCAGTAGATAGTCTTGCAGATAGCCTGAATTTAGTGCTAAAAACCACACTTGATAAGATTGCGCCTCCTCTATTAAAGCCACGCCTTCCCAAAGCACAGACACCCTGGTTCAATAGTTATTTGCGTGACCTTAGGAAGAAGGCTAGAGGGTTGGAACGGAAATGGCGTAGTTCCAAACTAGAGGTGTTTCACCTTGCGTGGCGTGAAGCTATTTTAGATTATAAGCATGCTTTATTGGCTACGAAGCAGGCGTATTATTCTGAATTGATCAACAAAAACAAGCATAACTCAAAGTTCTTGTTTGATACGGTGGCATTTCTTATTCATGGACAGCCACCTGTTGGTCGTTCTCCTTTTTCAGCACAGGACTTTCTGGACTATTTTGAAAAGAAAATAGAAGATATTAGGTTGAGCACATCTCAGCATACTTTGGTTGAATCATTGTATCCAGCTACTGAGCTGGGGACTACTACTGAGGTGCTACCCCAGATTCATGGAATTTAACTATCTCACAAGGTGTGCTGACGAAACTCGTGATGTCTACTAGAAGCACAACTTGTTTATTTGATCCTATACCAACAAAATTGTTTAAGGATCTTTGGCCCATTCTTGGGCCGACTGTGCTGGAAATTGTTAACCTTTCTTTAAACTGGGTCTGTTCCAAATTGTTTTAAATCTGCAGTGGTTAAACCACTACTCAAGAAATCTAATCTTGATCCTGGTGAATTGAAAAATTATAGGCCGATATCAAATCTATCATTCTGCTCTAAAATTCTGGAAAAGGTGGTTTCACGGCAGCTTGTGGACTATCTTACTGAGAATGACCTTTTTGAGCCACTGCAGTCTGCTTTTAGAAGACATCACTCCACAGAAACAGCACTTATTAAAGTAGTTAATGATCATCTGCGAGCAATGGACTCGGATACTACTACAGCATTGGTGTTGTTGGATCTCAGTGCTGCGTTTGACACAGTTGATCATCATATTCTACTTGATAGGCTAGAAAACTGTTTCGGGATTACTGGAACTGCTCTTGTGTGGCTGACGTCTTATTTGTCTGGTCGTTCCCATTGTGTTTTGTGCAATGACACTACCTCTGACTTTAAGGGCATGAAGTTCGGGGTTCCGCAGGGATCCGTTCTGGGTCCCCTGCTTTTTTCCCTGTATATGGCACCCCTTGGGAACATTTTGCGGCGTTTCGGGGTTGCTTTTCATTGTTATGCTGATGATACTCATATATGCCGATAGCTGCTGGAAATCCTGTCCACATAAAATCTTTACAGGACTGTCTTGCAGCAGTGAGAAGTTGGATGTCTAGCAACTTTCTACTTTTGAACTCTGATAAGACTGAAATGATGGTTCTTGGCCCAGCAAGACATCCGCACCAATTTGATCAGCTGGCGCTTAGCCTAGGTTCATGTGTTATACATCATACTGACAAAGTGAGGAACCTTGGGGTAATCTTTGATCCTACGTTGTCCTTTGACCTCCACATTAGGGACATTACGAGGACTGCTTTCTTTCATCTGAGAAATATAGCAAAGATTCGCCCCATCCTGTCTATGGCTGATGCTGAGACTCTGATTCACGCATTTGTCTCTTCTAGACTGGATTATTGTAATGCTTTATTTTCTGGTCTGCCGCAGTCTAGCATTCGAGGACTTCAGTTGGTGCAGAATGCTGCTGCCAGAATTTTGACACAAAGTAGAAGGTTTGACCACATTACTCCCATTCTGGCATCCCTTCATTGGCTACAGGTTTCTGCCAGATTGGATTTTAAAGTTTTATTGTTGGTTTATAAAATTGTTCATGGACTGGCGCCTTCCTACTTGGCAGACTTGGTTAAGCCCTACATACCTGCGAGGCCTTTGCGTTCGCAGGGCACAGGGCTTCTGTGTGTTCCGAGGATGAACAGAAAGTCTGTGGGGTATAGAGCCTTTTCCTACCGTGGTCCGGCTCTTTGGAATGATCTACCTGCTGTTATTCGGCAGTCTGACACGGTGGAGATTTTTAAATCAAGACTGAAGACCCACTTTTTTAGACTGTCTTATCATTAATTTTTTAATCTGTTTGTGTTTGCTTTGTAATTTCTTTTTATTCTACTGTGTTTCATCTTTTAACTGTGCTTTTCTTGCTTTTAATTTTGAATTTAGATTAATTTGTGTTGTTGTGAATTATGTGAAGCGCCTTGGTGCGACTTTGTCGTGATTTGGCGCTATATAAATTAATAAATTATTATTTATTATTATTATTATAATAATACTTGAAGACTTTCAGAATGTGCTTTAACTTTATGTATCACTGTGAACATCATGTTTTCATTCTTTCATTTGTCTACATTACTATGAGCCATAAATACAGTTAAGCATAGTGGTAACATGAAATGAGAAATAACACCTGCTAATAGACTTGCAAACTATCCACAAACAATGCTAAAGCACAGCTTTGTGAAATAACATAAAACCTTAAATATTGTGAGATAAAACAATTAACTACAAACTGATATAAAGAAGAGGTTTTGTTCACACTATATGTTCGTAAAAGTGAGAAATACAAATTAAGCTTTCCATTTCATCACTTCAAAGACAGTTAAAATATAACTGAGCAAATTCACAGAAAGATGAAAATCCTTGCAATATCAAATCGCAAATGTATGGCTGGATTACCTACAAGCTACAAGCAAATAAACAGGGGGAGAAAGTAAGTGTGAGAAGCAGGGCTAAAGGTTGAAGGCTGTTCCCCATCTGGATGACTGATGGGTTGAGCCTGAAGGCCAGCTATGGATCTAGCAACTGTAGCCATGATTGGCATTGAAAATTACACAGAGTGAGCTATTAGCAGATAGTGAGCCATATCATAATTCAATCCCTACACCATCAAAGTGCACCAATATCATAATTCAATACCAAGTACCATTAGCTTGCAGCACACCAATATCATAATTCAATCCTGAGGCCATCAGCTCTTGCCAATATCATAATTCAATACTTGGACCATTAGAACAGACCAATAGGCCTATTAGAATTCAATACCTATGGTTAATGATCTAACAGGACACTGATACTGAAGTCATGAGTTGACATGGGATAAGGTCTGCATCTATGGATAGTCAAGCCTTATTTAGCCCAGACTACTTCATAATAGCGAGATAAACAACACTAAAATTAGGGAGGGCGAATGGTTCAACAAGACACTGAAGGTTGCAGGATATTTACTGCAGAAGTAAACCCCAGCACACGGTTTCTGGTGTAAAATGAAGCACTGCAAGTTTCAAACAGCCAAACCAGTCATTCTTTGCTCCCAATCTGTGACAGTTTACAATTAGTCTTGATTATCACATACTAATCGCTTATGAACATGAGATTCCATTTCATTTTCTGGTGAGACTTCAACACGGAGGCGCTTTTGTTCCGCCATCAGCTTCGTGCCGATGAATTTCGCTACAACTCTTTTCATGGCAAAATCTTCTGTCACAGTGGAATGTGCCGAAAAAGTGCTGATGTCCACCTCTTCCACAATTTCTCGGATAGTCACACGACGGTCCCACAACACCACAGCGTTCACTTTGGAAATGATCTGGTCATTTCAGCGTGTTGATGGCCGACCGGAGCGCGGCGCGCTCTCCACCATTGTGCAGACATCTTTAAACTGGTTGTACCGCTCCTTAATCTGTGTGATGCCCAGAGGATCGTCACCGAAAGCTGTCTGAATAATCCGAATGGTTTCCACCTGGCTGTTGCCCAGTTTCTGGCAAAATTTGATGCAGTCGCGCTGCTCCAGTTGTTCCGCCATTTCCTTGCAAAGAAAAAATGACGAGAGACTCCACCCATCCTCACACAAAGGCTACTTACAAGCGAATGACGCAACCGACAGGCGTGAAAAACATCACGCATGCGCACGAAGGTTCAAGGTTGGCTCATGCAAGCACACGTGATTCAAATCCATCAGGTTTTTGCAAAAAATAAAAAGGTCGGATACTTTTCTAACAGACCTCGTATATTTCAAAATTGTATTAGCTCTCCCAAAACAGGATATTTATTTCAAATATATTGCATCAGTAATCAGTTTAATTTTTTATGGAATGCCCCTTTAATGTAACTAAAATTTGTCAATTTGGTACTAATAACAAAAGAAATAATGTCAGTGGGTGTATTGAGCTTATTTTGAATGGTTCTGATACTTGAGGTATCAAGTGTATGTTGTGTAATGGAAACAATAAATCATAAAAAATGATTTTAATAAATTAGCCATAGTGTACTCTAAAATGTCTGTCTTCTTTGCTTTTGTATTCTGATTTTATTTATATTCACAAAAAACATACGCAATTTTTATATTTAATTAATGTGCTTGATGTAAAAGAGGCCAATTATGATCAATTTTGATGGCATAACCATTTTGAAGTTAGATAAAGTTAATCAATAGACCTATCTTATCTGACATAATTGTATTTTCATAGCTAAGACTGGCATAATGGTCTACGTAAGTTGTCTTATTGGTTTTCTTGTGCAAGAAAACATATAATTAGACACCAAAATTGTCATAATCGGACCATCATAACAGATTTTATGAATTTGACCCTTCACGAAAAGTGCGTTGACCTTTCCACATTTTCGGTCATTGTGACGTAACTCAAGGTCAAAAATAGGCCAAACTATATATTTTTGAACTCTACTCATCAGGACGAGTAATCTGATTTGCATATCAAAAGGATTGGACCATTTTTGAATTTTGACCCAAAAATGGGGGGTTTTGGCCCGAAAATGGCCAAAAAATGATTTTTATTTTTGGCATCGCCCCTGATGTGAAACCTTACTATATAAGGACTTGATCTAGCATAGATGCCTGCTTGTAACAAAAAATGCCTAAAAAAAGCACTTTTCTGCCTTCTGCTGACTGTCTGTTACAAAATAGTGAAAATGATCAACCAGAGTTTTTCAGATAATGCCCTCAAATGTTTTATCCATGACACAAAACTATTCAGTTTATAGTGAAAGAGAAGTAAAAAAACAAGAAAACTAATCAGAGATTTATTCAATTGTACAAAACTGAACTCAAATCAATCAATCAATTAATCAATTACCAAAGTGGTTGGAGATTAACTTAAAGATTGATGAGTAAATCAATTAATTGCTGTAGCTTCAGCGCAAACAGAGTACAGAGGAAAGGTGCTAACATGATTTCACAGACATTAACACATTGGACTACCACCAAATACTGGGCAAAATAAACGTTATACGAATTACATTACTATGAATTTTCGCAATGGTATGGATTTTGTTATACCATGGCATACAAATAATGAATGTTTATGAGTTCAATGGTACGAATATTTCATGGAGGTGAAAAATGGAATGTCCATTCAACGAGGCAAAGGAAATATTTGTTCCATTGAAAGAGTGAAAAAACATTCATTTGTTTTGTATAACGGCAAAAATGGATCCTTGTCATTTGATATTTTATTCATTTATAAACATCAGATAAAGGACTTACATTTTGGTGTTTGTCACTGGTGCTTTATGTCAACAGTCCAATACAAACGTCAAATAAGACTCCAAAATTGTTCTTCAGTCAACTTACAAAAAATAATTCTGGTGATATAATCTGTGACGCTATGCAATGACTTTGTGTACAGACAACTGTCTGCACTTTCCTCACTCCATCGAAAAATCACATCAGAAATTTGTTCAGCTTTTCATCTTAACTCAATCCTCTTCATCCTAACAGCTCTTCATGCCTCCAGACACCTTACGGTGCCGTGGATTCGTGATTTTTTTTTTTTTTTGCGTGTTAGAAGAATTAGCACCATCAATTAGCTCCTTCAAATCGTTGTCCACTAGCAAAACAAACTCCACCATGTTTAGCTAAATGCCGCACCCGGTAGTGTGAGCATGCGCGGAGGTCGGAGCGTGCAATAGCACATTTCATACAGCACCAAAATTGCACGCTAAAACAACTATTGCATAGTCAATGAAACACAGCGGCAAATGGTAGGAATAATAAACCACCAAACAAATGACAAGGAGCCACTCAGCCTTTATATAATATACAAATAATGAATGTTCATGAGTGCAATGGTAAGAACATTTCATGAGGTGAAAGATGGAATGTTTCATTGAAAGAGGCAGAGGCGAGTTCAATGAAACATTCCATCTTTCACCAAGTGAAATATTCTTTCCATTGCATGAACGGAATAACATTATTTGTTTTATATAACTCCAAACAATCCTGACAATGTAGTCCATACCTGATGCCGTGTTTTGACTTCTTCGCGTACAGACTGCCGTCAACAGAAATTGGCGTAAACTACAAATGCCTCCAGACGGCTGATGGCATACTCTATTTGTTTTTCTGTATGTGTGTGTGTTACAAGAATGAGCACCATTAATAAAATAAATCCCGCCATGTTTGTTTTTAAGCTAAGCACCATCGCCACTGGTGTGAGCGCACGCGGTGGTGGCGCCGTGGAATGGTACAAAACATATGGAACCAAATTTGCACAGTCAATGGAACACAATGGCAAATGGTACGAATGATCCGTATCACGTGACATACACACCACCAATCAAATGACAAGGATCTATTTAGGCGTTATATAATAACCAATAAAGCAGACTGTCTGATACATTTTTTTAAATGCCTTACTTTGTATTTGGAGCCACTTTAAATGTAATATAGTCATCCCAGAGCAGACTGAAGTTACTGTCCATCTTCCATTAAAACAGGTTAATCAGAAAAACACCTTTTCTTGTGATATTTAAATGCCCCCGTTTTATGGGGGGGCATTCTGCACCTTTACATGGATAAAGACTGTAGGTTAATGGCATCACTACTAAATCGTCCCACTTCTTTCATCTGGCTTCATGAAAATGATTAAAATTTCAATAATCCTGCTAACAAACAAATGATGCACAAACTAAATCGCCTCCCAGGTAGGGATAAGAATACTTCATTTTTGATGGATTATTTGAATGTTCCATGCATCTGAAAATGATGAAAAGAACAGGATAGGAGTATGTAGTATGTAAAAGGCACCTTGACACTTAAAAATTTGATCCCCACACTGCCGCGCAATTTGTCGTGCCAATGCTTCCCGCTTTGTCCTGCTTGACACCATGCTATATAAAATAATCGTTTCACAGCCGATGGCATGTTCTCTCTCAGAACTTGGCTGATGAAACCATTCTCTCATTGCTCCCAGAATCACAGAAATTATCTACAGTTAGAGGCTGTCTCAAGCACGTTGTGTGGCAGAGAACGTATTTGGAATCTTGTCTCAAAGGTAATTATAATTATCGGGAAGGTGATGGTCTAGTGGTTAAAGCGTTGGGCTTGAGACCAGAGGATCCTGGGTTCAAATCCCAGCTTGACTGGAAAATCGCTAAGGGCGCTTGGGCAAGGTACTTAATCCCCTAGTTGCTCCCGGTGTGTAGTGAGTACCTTGTATGGCAGCACCCTCACATCGGGTGAATGTGAGGCATTATTTGTAAAGCGCTTTGAGCGTCTGATGCAGATAGAAAAAAGTGCTATATAAATGTGTCCAGTGTCCATTTATTTAATATTTACATTGTAATGGATTAGTAAAACAGTTGAATTTTCATTCCTTCTCATGAGTTAGAAAAAGCTACTGAGTAATGTTTATGATAGATGTAATACCTTGTCATAATCGTTCAGATGCCCTACGCACAATGACACACATTGACACACAGTGTTTTCGAATAGGTCGCGCAATGTTCACAACTAGTTCACACAAGTGGAATGAAATTAATGCATGACAGTAATTTTGAACATTTCAAACTTTTCTTTGCACACTGACATGCAGCCGCGTATAGTTCATGTAGTTTACGATGGGTTTACTCATTGGCATGCAAGATTGCGTGCCAATGCGAGAACCAAATTTGTCTAAGTGTCAAGGTGCCTTAAGCTCTTTTGGCTTCTCCTTTTATGCTTAAGGTTGCCACAGCAGATCTGATATGGCGCTGCATGTTAATTTGTCACATTTCATATCTGATGCCCTTCCTGAGGCTACTCCACATTACATGACGAATGGGCACCATAAATGCACAGTATATATATATATCAGTGACATGCGGTGTGGTTGATAGCTGGTGAGGCACTGATTTCATCACACTCAGATTTACAAACATGAGTCACAATTTGCTAATGTGTTATTTTGTGCTATGCTTCTGATGGTCTTTAAATAAATAAAATGCAAGAAAAATGTGTTTCTTTTAGTCTCTCTCTCTTCAGTTTTTTATTGCATATCTGTAGAAGCAGTCTTGCCTCAGAATCTTTCATAGGTACTTTTTTAACAAATCATTTGAAAAAAATGGGTACTCAGACATGTTTATTTTGTGACATACATGGACACCCAATTTTCAAGCTTCAAAATTGAATATATATATTAGGGCTGCTCGATTATGGAAAAAATCAGTATCACGATTATTTAGGTAAATACTGAAATCACAATTATTCAAACGATCATTTTTTTTTTTTAGTTACACAATGCATTTATTCAGCATTTCTCTCACTTTAAAAAAAAAAATTGTTAGACGTGTCACAGGACTGCTCATTTATGGAGCAGTTTTCTGAAGAAAAATCCTTGGAAATGTTTTTTGCTGTTGTTTGTTTACCTCAGAATTTCTGATTACTGTTTTAAAAAGTTTAGAACACTTGTAATTAAAATAGCTAAATAAATCAATAAATGGTTCTTTTAGAAACCTTTCATCTGTAAATTAAAACCACCTGTTATTTCAGATTAGATAATTTCTTGTTTAACATAAGGAACCTCGGACATTTATTTTTAGACAAAATAACATGGAAATTTGTACTTTTTTTTTTTAAGTCTGGTAGATTATTTATATCTCATTTCAACCAGAAAAACAGACACTGTACATAAATACAAATGTTTATTATAAATGCAACAGGAAATAATTTAACAATGACTTCAGTGTGATTGTAAAGTAGGATTTCTGTGACATAAACCTCATGAATCATGATGAATTTTTTTAATGGTCATTTCAACTTGTAATTTCGCCAAAATATGTAATTGCTTTAATGTTGTTATCAGGACAGAGTCATTTCTAAAATACGAATTTGAGCACAATAAGTGGAGAGCTTCTACCTGTGCAAATGTCTTTTGACTTTGATTCGTGGACATTTTTAATGATCCGTTCATTTATTGTTAAAATATAAAATGAAACAGCTTTTTAAAACTAATAAAATAGTTGCTGTTGAAATAGCCTTTTATTTAGAAGCAGGTGATGTTATTCTGGATTCTCGGGACCAGATGAAGGTCTCTTCTGCAGTTTTGAACTCTGGTGGTTTTGCTGAAAGACACTTATGTCCTATTTTGAAGAGCAGAGATGTTTTCTTTCGACTGGACTTCGTGGTGTTCAGCTCATCAATGGAAGTTTGGTTGTCTGCACAGCAAATGTTCCTGATTAGGACAAATAAAAATATTTCTTTAACTATAAAGAAACACTAAACAGTTTATATATAAAAAAGGGGAAAAAAAAACGGGGAAAAATTATGGAAAAAAGGCCCGAAAAAAATAAGTTATTTAAAGTTAAGCTTTTGTGGTGTCTGAAAAAAGCTGTAGCTTTACTTGGTAAAAATAAAAAAAGACTGAAGCATTTACAAATTAAAGTGTTCACTCAGATCAACTGTGCTAAAAGGCTAAGCTAATGTTAGCCGATCATTAAACCTTCACAGCAATTCAGTAAACGTCACATTTTATTTTTACATTATTCTCACCTCGATAAAGCTGCAGAACTAAACTCCTTTGGGCAAACTGGGACTTCGCATATATCCAAAAAGTGGGAGATTTCAGACTGAGTGGGTTTGCTCCATCACCCCGGCTGCCTGCCTCGCTCGGCCCAGGAATGATGCCTGAAGGCTGGCTTCTCCGTGCGGGTCGGCCCGCTGTCGCGGTTCGATCAATATCCCACCAAGTCATCAGTCCTCCCTCGGTCGGCGTCACTCCGAAAAGTAGCTGGAAAAAAAGCTTCTCCCAGCAGGGTGATGGGAGAATCGTTCCACTGCTGTTTTTTAAACCTTTTTTGTTATGTGCAGACGCAGGTTGAGGAGCGGACCAACGTCTGACCGAACCCAGCGGTTCCACAAACAAAACGGTTTTATTTCCCCTCCAGTGCAATAATTAGTGTACAACATAAATATTGGGTTTGTCTGGCGGAGTGAAGGACGGCGCGCTCTCCAGCGCCCAAAAGGATCGAAGCCTCGGCGCTTCTGGACAGCCAAACACCCCCCAGGTGGACACGACAAACTGACTCTCTGATGTGTGCTGACAGCATGTGTCCCTCACCCGTCCTCCTTCACAGGCACGATGTGTCAAACCCTGGCGCGGTCCTCAGCATCTCACAAACGAACGTCACAAGGTCGAGTTCCCGGCAATTCTGCTTGAACCACTCATGGCTTAAATGCAGAACGCCATCTCATTATCTGCTTCAGCTGAAAATCTTTAAGTTTGCACGTGAGCATCATCCACAGGTGCTGCGAGTCAGTAGGCCTGCACATGAACATCCTCCACAGGTGCAGCTAATAATGCTGATGAGGGTGAAGGACTCTTCTAACAGCACCTTCTCCACAGACAAAAACCAGTTTGCATACCACCTGGAGAGCAAAGAAAAGAAAACAACACAAAAACATCCAGCCAAACCCCCCAACACACAACATTTTTTTGTGGTTCAGGCGACGCGAATTCAAGAAGGCCATCACTGAACTTTTTTAAGGTTGTGGAAACAGCCAGAGTGTGACGTAGCCGCAATCTCTGCCCCCTTGCCGCTTCCGAAGCGATGCGTCTGACGTCATGCATCTTGGGACACGTTGACGGACTGGCCTGATGAAAGGCCTTTAAATCGTTTCACTCGATTATACGAGTTTGGAGATCGTTTGATACAAATATCGATATCACGATCGAAATTTGGTTAATTGCACAGCCCTAATATATATATATATATATATATATATATATATATATATATATATATATATATATATATATATATATATATATATATATATATATATATATATATATATATATATATATATATATATATATATATATATATATATATATATATATATATACATACATACATATACACACACACACTCAACAAAAATATAAATGCAACACTTTTGGTTTTGCTCCCATTTTGTATGAGATGAACTCAAAGATCTAAAACTTTTTCCACATACACAATATCACCATTTCCCTCAAATATTGTTCACAAACCAGTCTAAATCTGTGATAGTGAGCATTTCTCCTTTCGTGAGATAATCCATCCCACTTCACAGGTGTGCCATACCAAGATGCTGATTAGACACCATGATTAATGCACAGGTGTGCCTTAGACTGTCCACAATAAAAGGCCACTCTGAAAGGTGCAGTTTTGTTTTATTGGGGGGGGGATACCAGTCATTATCTGGTGTGACCACCATTTGCCTCATGCAGTGCAACACATCTCCTTCGCATAGAGTTGATCAGGTTGTCAATTGTGGCCTGTGGAATGTTGGTCCACTCCTCTTCAATGGCTGTGGGAAGTTGCTGGATATTGGCAGGAACTGGTACACGCTGTCGTATATGCCGGTCCAGAGCATCCCAAACATGCTCAATGGGTGATATGTCCGGTGAGTATGCCGGCCATGCAAGAACTGGGACATTTTCAGCTTCCAAGAATTGTGTACAGATCCTTGCAACATGGGGCCGTGCATTATCCTGCTGCAACATGAGGTGATGTTCTTGGATGTATGGTACAACAATGGGCCTCAGGATCTCGTCACAGTATCTCTGTGCATTCAAAATGCCATCAATAAAATGCACCTGTGTTCTTCATCCATAACAGACGCCTGCCCATACCATAACCCCACCACCACCATCCTGGGCTGGTGTGGTTACACGTGGTCTGCGGTTGTGAGGCTGGTTGGATGTACTGCCAAATTCTCTGAAACACCTTTGGAGACGGCTTATGGTAGAGAAATGAACATTCAATACACGAGCAACAGCTCTGGTTGACATTCCTGCTGTCAGCATGCCAATTGCACGCTCCCTCAAATCTTGCGACATCTGTGGCATTGTGCTGTGTGATAAAACTGCACCTTTCAGAGTAGCCTTTTATTGTGGGCAGTCTAAGGCACACCTGTGCACTAATCATGGTGTCTAATCAGCATCTTGATATGGCACACCTGTGAGGTGGGATGGATTATCTCAGCAAAGGAGAAGTGCTCACTATCACAGATTTAGACTGGTTTGTGAACAATATTTGAGGGAAATGGTGATATTGTGTATGTGGAAAAGGTTTTAGATCTTTGAGTTCATCTCATACAAAATGGGAGCAAAACCAAAAGTGTTGCATTTATATTTTTGTTGAGTGTATATATACACACACATATACATACACACACACACACACACGCACGCACGCAGAAACACACACACACACACACACACACACACACACACAGTGGGGCCAAAAAGTATTTAGTCGGTCCCTGATTGTGCAAGTTCTCCTACTTAGAAAGATGAGAGGTCTGTAATTTTCAACATAGGTACACTTCAACTATGAGAGACAAAATGAGAAAAAAAATCCAGGAAATCACACTGTGGGATTTTTAAAGAATTTATTTGTAAATTATGGTGGAAAATAAGCATTTGGTCACCCAAAAACAAGCACGATTTCTGGCTCTCACAGACCTGTAACTTCTTCTTTAAGAAGCTCTTCTGTCCTCCACCTGTTACCTGTAATAATGGCACCTGTTTGAACTCGTTATCTGTATAAAAGACACCTGTCCACAGCCTCAAACAGTCAGACTCCAAACTCAACCATGGCCAGGACCAAAGAGCTGTCGAAGGACACAGGACGAAAATTGTAGACCTGCACCAGGCTGGGAAGAGTTAATCTACAATAGTCAAGCAGGTTGGTGTGAATAAATCAACTGTGGGAACAACTGGGAGAAAATGAAAGACATACAAGACCATTGATAATCTCCCTTGATCTGGGGCTCCACGCAAGATGTCATCCCGTGGGGTCAAAATGATCATGAGAACGTTGAGCAAAAATGCCAGAACTACATGGAGGGACCTCATGAATAACCTGCAGAGACCTGGGACCAAAGTAACAAAGGCTACACACTACGCAGAGAGGGACTCAAATCCTGCAGTGCCAGGCGTGTCCCCCTGCTTAAGCCAGTAGGTGTCCAGGCCTGTCTGAAGTTTGCCAGACAGCATATGGATGATCCAGAAGAGGATTGGGAGAATATCATGTGGTCAGATGAAACCAAAATAGAACATTTTGGTAAAAACTCAACTCGTTATGTTTGGAGGAAGAAGAATGCTGAGGTGCATTCCAAGCCGCGCTCCGGTCGACCTTCAACATGCCGAAATGAGGAGATCATTTCCAAAGTGAACGCTGTGGTGATGCGGGACCGTCGAGTGACCATCCGAGAAATTGCGGAGGAAGTGGACATTAGTACTTTTTTGGCACATTCCATCGTGACAGAAGATTTGGGCATGAAGCGAGTGGCTGCGAAATTCGTGCCGAGGTTGCTGACGGCGGAGCAAAAGCACCTCCGTGTTGAAGTCTCACAGGACATGCTGGACTCCATTCACACTGATCCCAGCTTTATGGACACCATTATAACCAGTGATGAGTCCTGGGTGTACGGGTACGACCCGGAAACCAAATTCCAGTCATCACAGTGGAAGCATTCCACGTCGCCACGACCGAAGAAGGCGCACCAAGTGCGCAGCAATGTGAAGGTAATGCTGACTGGTTTTTTTTTACTCCTGCGGTGTGATACGCCACGAGTACGAACCACAGCGTCAAACAGTAACGAAGGAGTATTACAGGGATGTCCTCTGTCGCCTTCTTGATGCTGTACGGCGCAAGAGACCGGAGTTGTGGGCCACAGGAAATTGGCGCCTCCACCACAATAATGCTCCAGCACATTCCTCGAACTTAATTCAGACTTTTTTGACTAAAAACCAAACTCCTGTGGTTCAACAGGCTCCGTACTCTCCTGACATGGCCCCTTGCGACTTCTGGCTGTTCCCAAAAATTAAAAGACCATTAAAAGGAATGCGTTTTGAGACGAGGGAGGACATCAGGTCATGCATCGACGGCGGAGCTGCGCTCCATCCCGAAAGAGGCTTTTTTGGAATGCTTCCAACAGTGGCGACACCGCTGGAAGAACTGTGTGGAGTCCCAAGGAGACTACTTCGAGGGTGATTAGGTTTCCAACGCTCCAGGTAAGCCAGTTTACTTGTTGCTGAAATTGTAAGGCACATGATAAAATTAATCACTTCTGCCACCATTTGAAATGTCCATGAAAACTGCAGTTACATAGGCTAACATTTGCATCTACCTCAAACATTTAACCAGGCAGTACTCCAAAGAGTGATCCTTAACACCGGTCACAAAAGATATTGCTCCAACTACAGGAATACAGAGCAGCAGAATAATGGATGCCTCTGTCATGAGATACGGTGAAACTCTATGATGTTGAAGGTGAGAGACGCTCCAAGTGGGTCTGTATATAATGCCTGCCACTTGAAAATAGGTCTCTGGAAACTGCCCCTGTGCTCCTGTTTCAAGATGTTGCTGTAAGTTTGGCCTGCATTGTTATTACATTGCATCATGTTGCTATTATGTGGAGAAGTTGGTGGGCAAGTAGAGGTGGAACTACTCTGGGACCCACAGCACAGCAAGATGTATTTGTAGAGTATTATGTGGTGGCAAACATGAACAACATTACAGCACGTCGAAGCCTCAAATAAAAATTTCCATCATTACGGACATTGGCCTTCTTCTGAATTTTTTTGTAATAATCTGTATATGTGTTAACATCTATGCAACAACTTACTGGAAAGTATAGATTAGAAGCAACAAGTGGAGGGCGGTATACCACCGTGGGTGGCTTTACATGTGACACAAGATGCCTGAACACACCCCTTTCTTAGATTCCGAGCCATTTAACCTTCGTTCAGGTGTTTATTAAATCATATTTTTGAGGACTGTGCGGTGGTTCTCCTCACGGTTTACTTTGTTGTGGACATTGAGAGTGATGAGCCATGTATTTTTTTAGTAATCATACATTAAGTGGACCTAACGGGTGAAGCTACACAGCTGCTCAAAATGCTAACACTGTTAAAATACAACATTAAATTTGATGAGCGCTTCACTCAGCGCAAATACAACAGAAATGTCTGATCAATTCGGGCGTTTCACCACAACAAGCCGTATTATTCCACATGTTTCTTATCAAATACTCCAAACATGCAGAGACAGTCTCCACACCCAGCCGCATCGAGTGGACTCTGAGCTAAAGACAGGAGGAGGAGACGCTCCAATCAGCAGTTGTCACGCAAAGTGACCACACCACCAAATTTACCAAACTTTATGGAAAACCTACTCAAACTATAAGACGTTAGAAAAACATTCACCCCTCATATAGCTGTCAAGGAGGAGAAAACTGTTGAAAGAGCAAACCTGTTTTTTTGTACCGGGCTGTTAACATGTTTATTCTGCTGTAAAGTTGGACATCTTAACACAGAGTCCTATGGGAAAGTGCTGTTTTGGAGCCAGTCTCAAGCGACCAGTCAAGGTACTGTACTTCTGCGTTGGCTTCAATTCCAGTGGGCTCAGGCTGCTGCTTGATTCAAATACACTTTCCCATTCAGTTGAATGGGAACGTGTGTCCAAACCTTTGACAATATAGACACAAATGAAAAACTAGTAGTGATTCATGAAAATTCAGTAAGGTATCATGATGGATTTAATCATTCACATCTCTTTTGTCATCATCTTTTAGATGCTGCTAGAATGCAGCTAACATTAGCATGAACATTTTATTACAGTAAGTCCCTTCGGCTGCTACCTTGTTTGCACTCGGGGTTGCCACAGCAAATCCAAGGTGGATCTGCATGTTGAATTGGCATAGGTTTTACGCCAGGATGCCCTTCCTGACGCAACTCCACATTACATGGAGAAATGTGACAGGGGTGGGATTTGAACCCGGAACCTTCTGCACTAAAACCAAGTGCATTAACCACTTGACCCCACCCCTGCTAATATGGCTTGTTGTGCTATAGGGCACCAGAGTCTCGTTTGAAACTTGCATGATATCGCGGGATTTGACCACTCATGGGGCGCTCCATTGTGCAATATATATATATATATATATATATATATATATATATAGACACACACACACACAGCATAGGTTCACACCGAAAAATGGTGTACCGTTTTGTTTTCGGGTGCAATCACAGAAGCCATCGCAAATTTTTTTTTTTTTCGGTTCCCAGTGGAGAAGAGAAGATGAGGCAGATGGGAGATGTCGTGTCGGTAAGTGTTAGCCTACACAGCTAACCAGAGCAGCTGCGTTATCTTGCCTGCAAAACCGCCTCCACACGTTTGTGCTCCGGGTCATAAACAAACCGCAACACATGTTTGCTTTCCCACCGCACCGTCACTTTTTCTTTGCATTTTCACTTTGTCTGCCTGTAATTTGCCAAACATCCATTGAAAATGCTGTGGTTTTTCCCCCAGAAGTAGAGAAATTACATCATATGCGTCATATTTTACCCCTTTCACGCCCACCCTCAAACGAGACTGTAGTGCCCTATTAACTATGTTCTAGTGTTCAGTGTTCTAGCTGCAGTTAGCGGCAAATTTCTGCCCGGCTCTCGGATTTAAATTGTCTGTTCGTCGAGCACAGATTTTCCAAAAGAATTAACTGAATTGTTGCTGCGCTAAAAAGTTACCCGCTTCACTGTCCCGAGGCTGTAAAACGCTATGAAAAGCCAGTTCGGTGTGCAGCCGAGGAGGAGCTGAACAGAAATTCTGTCCACTGAAAGGGAAAAAAAAATCTCCATTAAAATCCTGCGCATGAGCATCGATGATGATAGACGATGGATATTGATGATACACTAATTTTACAGTTGAAAGGCTTCGTGTTTCCAAAAGTTCAAAGTTTGTGCAGCACGAACACAGCGAGAGAGAAAGAAAAAGAGGGAGATGGAGGGAGAGCGAAAGCGAGCAAGAGACAGAGAAAAAGAGAGAGCAAACGAGAGACAGAAAGAGAGGGAGACAGACAGAGAGAGAGAGAGGGAGGGAGAAAGAGCAAACAAGAGACAGAAAGAGAGAGAGAGAGACAGAGAGAGGAAGTAAGAAAGAGAGACAGACAGAGGACGTAATTTTTACTCTGTAACACTTGCTTTGACAATGTAAACATATGGCCGCCATATCCAGGGATGAGACTGGCAAATTCGATTTTCAGAGGAAAATAAGCCAGGGTCCAGGGGCCGCAGGCCCCAGCGGGTCCAGGGTGGAGCCAAAGCATTTTTGCTGTTTTAAAACATGTAAATTGCACTAAAATGATATTAAAAACTACTATAAATGCCAGGTGTTCATATCTATAATTCAAACTGTAAACCCTTACTAAGACCATCTACTGTACATGTATTTTTGTGACCAAAATATTTTTTCATAACTAGACTTACTTGATTTTCAGCATTCTCCACTTTCAGCATGGCACACTAGTCAACAAACATACATGTACATGTATATCCTCAAATACATGCACATGTATAATCCAATGTTCTATGTCCATTGAACTGTCAGACCATATAAGGTTTATATTTAGTCGATGTGATCTCACCTATAACACTGTATCACAAGATCATTGCTTCACTTTATCATACTGGACTAATTATATATGAGGACTGTTTCACTGTGTTGCATCGTTTCATAAAAGTGCTCTCTCGCGCGTGCTCGCTCTCTCTCTCTCTCTCTCTCTGACAGAGAGAGAGAGAGAGAGAGAGAGAGAGAGAGAGAGAGAGAGAGAGAGAGAGAGAGAGAGAGAGAGATTTTTTATTTTGAGGAGTCTGAGTCTCCTTAAAATAGACTCCTTAAAATAAAATAAAATAAACCCGCGCTCTCACGCGCACGCTCTCCCTCCCTCCCTCTCTCTCTCTGTGTGTGTGTGTCTAATCAGAGCTGCGACTCTTTAAAATAAACGCGCACTTGCTACATGTCGGTGCGCTCATCAAACACCCTGATCGATCAATCTGATCAAAGCTGAAAAGAGCTGTGACTCTAAAATAAACGTGCACTCGCTGCATAAAAAAATAAAAATAATAATAATAATAACAATAACAATAATAATAATAATGGTAAATGACTGTTTTTGAGCCGCACCACACCATGCAGTAGAGAACACAGCGCGCTTCCACAGAGACAGAAAATAGCACTGAAACTGGTGCAGCATGGCACACGCGACTGTATGCACACATTAAAACGCGAACACATGCAGCTGCAAGTATGAACTAACACTGTTAGAGGCTGAGTACGCGCGTATTTCGGCTGTATTTAAATGAAACACAACACTGCAATGAGCAGCTCTACGAATACACCACTGTGAAAGCCGCTAAAGGTACTCCTGGCAATTTTTTTTTTGCATTCTTACCCCCCCCCCCCCCCTAAAATTTTCTCTACGGATTTGGACGTTTCACAAAATCGACCCCCAGGACTGTCAAATCCGCGGAAATCCATGGATCTGCGGAAAAATCTCATCCCTGCATATCAATAAAGCTCCATTCCATTAAATTAAAAATTGAGAAGGAGAGACAGAGAGTGCTATCTTTTCTCTTTAAGTCTATAAAAATAAGGCTGTAAAAGTCTATATAGTGGAGCAGATAAGTATGACATTTGGCCAGAATTGTTCACGTGGTTATGCAAGCATCAGATTTGGCATGAATGTTCTACATAAATCAGTGTTTGAGAAAAAGTGCTGGCCACTTGAAAAGCCAATATGACGGCCAGGTAGGGGTCAATGAAGAATTACACAGGGGTCAAAATTTAAAAATGCTCCATTCATATTGAAAGCTATACCACATTATGTGTCTGATCACAAAGATTCCAAAAAGGTATAGTTTGGGCTATCTATGACTGAATCTTATGGAGTTATGGGGTAAAAACAGCAAGAACGGTAAGAAAGGTCAGTTTCAGTTTGTACAGGGGTCAAAATTTAAAGTTCCTCCAATTTTTGTCAAATGTGATGCAAATTATTGGTTGAGTTAATAGGGTTTTAAAAAGGAATAGTTTGCACCATGGGTCATGCTTAGTTGTCACGTTACAGGGTAATATACATCACGTCATAGAATCCAATGTACGTCAACATTGTTTGACATTTACTCTGCAAACCAAGCATTCAACACAGTCAAAACTATTCCATTTATTAATAACACCACATCACACTTATATAAACTTTGCAATTAATCTGTGGTTCCGTTTTTAACGTTAGCAGCATTCAGGTGCGCATTGAGACGTTTTCCTCTAAGAAATGCTGAGGGAAACACTCAGAAATGTTATGATTTCAGTGCGACATGTCCTTTAAAACACAGAAGAATGGAAATAATGCACGCAGCTATCCAGCACCAAAATCTCAAAGTGTGTCTCGGTACCTGAAGAATTTTGAATTCTGTTCTGCCGTTTTCTTAATAAAAGCATTCCTGTTCACTGTCACAGAGGCTGCAGTATCGTTCTTAGCCTCTGATCTAATTGATCCCACAGCAGACAGAATTGATCGAATTGGATGTGCACCTGCCTCCGTGACGCTTTGCGACGGCGTGCCTCCTCCCAGGACAGCCCGGTGATCGCTGCATCCCCGCCAAGACAAAACAAAAAGTGCAGAGATCTGGCTTCGTGTAAGGCTTGTTTTGTCATGGTTTGAGTAATTTGTATGTAAACAGGATAAAATAAAAAGCTGCAGTTGTTTATGTGAAATTCCCACCAAGTCTACCACTAAAATGTCATGAGATGACACTACACTATAGCGGCTCTAGATGGCAATATGACGGTGTGGCGCCATTGTTCCACTGTCTGGGGAGAACCCTGGAATCGTTAATCAAAAAGGCTATTGATGTTGGTGGATCAAATCATTTCTTAACGATTCTTGAAAAGAACTGGTTCTCGATACCCATTCCTTGCACCTCCCCCAAAGAACTCTGGTGCCCCAGTTTTAAAACCACTGGTATAGAGTTTATAATTCTAGTACAGTGGTCCCTCGCTATAACGCGGTTCACGTTTCACGGCCTAGCAGTTTCGTGGATTTCTTTAGTGCAATTTTGCATGCTTTTTTTTTTTTAACAGCGCATTGTGTTCTGCGTCCTTATCAGGCAGGCCGGTCGCGGCACCGGTCGCGGCACCGGTCGGCATCACCGCGATTGATTTTCACTGCCTACGATGTGCTTACTGAGTCTGCGGGCTCGGTAAACGCAGCAGCGGGCCACTCACACCGCTAAAGTGATGTTCTCATTATTTATGCAGTTTTACCATACATAGCCCTACAAAGCTTGATCATTTGTTTATCACACGATGCACACTCGCTGATGTGAATGATATCAGCGCACACATTCCATTCTCAACTCCTGGCATTTTGAAGTGAATGGTTCCACACTTAGAACCAGTGCACTGACCCTCAAGCTACTTCACTGGAGACTGCGCTGTTCACATGAACATGCAGCTACTTTTTATCTGGTCACAACTGCACTGATGCCACTACTCAGTAGGGTGGACAAAAAAAAAAAAATCTCCATTTTTTTGTGACTTTGATAATAATGATAATTAGATGATACTCTTCAAAAATGTACTCGTAAAAGTCTTAGAACTGGTAGGCATTAACTGTTGCTCACTAAAAACATTAGCTGACAATGTTGAAGGAAAGTAGCTCTTCTTTATTTCCCTAAAACTTACAAGTATAGGGCTACTGAGCTTGTGAAGTTTTAATGCATGAAAAAAATAAAATCTTTTGCACCACTATAATTTATTTATTAGCCTTCAAATAGGGGATTCATGATATGACAATGCCAATACAATCAAAACTCACATTGTCTCAAAGAAATGAAGAAGTTGTCCTAAAGGGTAAATTTTCAAAAAAAAACAACCAGATTACCTTGAACTACTTACAACAGTGAAGGTAAGGACCCATACAGTCTATGACAGTGACATCATAGATCATGTGGGGGCTTCCCAGACTTGCAGAGGAATGTTGGGAAGCACACGGTGAGAGCCAATCAGAGTAGAGAAGCACAGTGATGTCTGCTGGCTGGTTTCTCTGGCTGCTAATCAAACATGGCGGAAGCCACTCCAAAACAGTTGTGTTTCTGTATAAATCCAACATGTTTCTCATATAATATGTAAAAGCTATCGAGAAATAAACACTTCTAAATCTGAAAAGGCTGTTTTTGTCACCAGATATCACCTCCGAAGTAATTTACAAGACAACTCACAGACATCAGCGTGCATGCTATGTGTGCATGCATCACCCAAGGTGAAAGGTAACTTTTGTTTTCTTCAAAAACTCTCTCTCTCACACGTACACACACACACACATCCTCCTGCAGATGGCGTTAAAAAGAAAATATTCGTTATGGAAAAAAATTTCATCCTGATTCACCAAATCTACGTTATTACGCAGTCGCTTCCGGGTGTTCGTAGTCTTAACAGCTTCAATCATGTTCAAACATCTTTAAACGGGGTAGTCCTAGTGAGTACAGCTTGAAACTTGTTTGACTGTGGTCCATCTAGGTAAAAATTTGAAGTAACAGCAGTGTTTGTTGCAGAACTGGCTGAGAACGCAGCAGGGTGCAGCTTTACTTTTGCTTTCAAGCAAGCTGCCAGGTATGCGCGTTATAAGCCAGCCTGATAAGAGGTATGCCGGAGTAAGCCATTTCATCCCATTTTTGCACTTTTTCTGGATCATGGGGGATCATAATAGGACAGTGTCCTGGTGAATAGAGCCTTTACACATGACGTCACAGGTCACGTGCAGCTGAAGGTCACGTTTAGCTGGTCACAATACACTTGGCTGTGTAAACAAGTCATCTCAACACGTCTTTTCTCTGTTTTTCGCCATTTTTCCGCTAATACACCATGCCAGAGACTTGTTGTACAGTTCATTGTCACAACAGATGTGGACAGAAGGAGAATGTGAGCTTCCACGGGATTCCAGTGGACACAGAGCATTGGATTTTGCCCCACAATCCCACAGCAGCATACAAAAAAATTCCATAAAATGAATGACAAACATTATTATAAACACTAAGGGTAGGGTAAGAAACAGAAAAAAAAAAAAAAAAAACGCATCACGAAAATGTGACTCATTTTGTTCCGGATGCTGTGATGGGACCACAAAAAAATAAATAAAAATTTTTAAAAAGAGAGACTCTGCAGGGTTTTGCTCCACATTCACACAGCAGCTTACACACAATTCAATAAAGTTAATGATGAACATTTTCACTAAATACTACTATAAATATGTAAGTCTGCAGTCCTCTATTAACTTAAGTCCTAAGTGTACTTACACGTGCAGCGATAACAATGTCGCTCCAGGTGCAGTCAACAAAGAAAACAACATGCTTGGTGCTGTGCACAAGTGCCCAAAATGGCAATTTTCTCTTTGTACCGCTTCAGCACCACAAAGATGCCTGGTATGTTCGCTTACTCCACTATCAGGTTCATACATGATGCGTTTATCTCTAAGCTTGTCCCATATTTTCCAATATGTACGTTGTTTCTCTTGTAAATAATCGTGGAAGCACTGCGCATGACTGGCAACATGGCGATAGAGTGTGGCCAGGAAGTGGTCGGGTCACGAGACTGCAAGGGGTCTATTGGGGTGTTAGTTCACAAGTGAAGAAACAAATAAGCAAAGTGCGCATCTCAGGCCGTGCAGTGCATTATGGGTAGGCTAAATTTTTTCGACTACCAACCCACAAGCTATGGCAGCAGAAAGCAGCGAGGAGTGCTATGATTTGGATCATTTCAACCGCTGGAAAGTTGACGATTTAAAGCCTTTTTGTAAGCTCTGCGGATTGCCTGTTACAACCAGGACTACGTACGGCAGTGGACAGAAATGGAAAGAAGAGCTGGCTGTGCTTGCATGTGCTGCATCTGTACAGAAAGTACCATTAGTGCTGACAAAGGAGGAAGAGCGCACTGCTGTCGAAAATGACCGGTCATTGTTGATAGTTGGAGACAAACAAATTTCTGACCCCTTGAAGGCAACTGACAGATAGTTAGACGAAGTCCAGAGACTGAAACTGTGGATACTGCAGAATATTTGCTAAGCAGGGATGAGAAATCGCCACTCCGCCGGCTTCATAATGACGACAATGACGGTGAGTCTCACATATAACCTCTTTGGTGTCATGTTTGTTTTGATAAGTTGACAGACATACAATATGTGCTTTCATGCAGTTTGTTTATAGAACATGTCAATTTTACAATATTACACGCCACGTCATTCATGGCGCGACATTACAGTCATAAGCCGATACACGAAAACGGCGGCACGGTTTTGGGATATTGACAAAATAAATGTGTGCAAGAAACTTACAATTTTAGTCCATCTTTTACGTCCGTATGGATCTTTCTTTTCTGTAGCGAAATTGTGTAGAATGAACGGAGGTTTACGACCACATTTCTTCTTCTTTCCGTCTTTGTGTGGACTCGGCGGAGCTTTGCAATCGTGTGTTTTCAGCCAACTTTCAAGCCTATAAATTCCGTTCGAGCATTTGAAAACAGCACAATGCGCCCCTGTCATTATTGTAGGCGTCGCTTAAGGCTTAAAGCCTTTGAAACAATCCCTGTAAAAGCCTTAACTTTTATAGTACGCTAATGTTACTGTATACGAAATTCAGTGGGAGCGGTGTGAGTTTGGGAGCTGGAATTTTTGGCCCCGTTTGACCCACGCATGTGCAGATGCGTTGCGCACTTCGCCTATTCACTGTTGAGCTGTTTTTAATTAACAGCAACAGGTTTCCCTCATTTTTTTAAACGTCAGTCATGCTAAGTGCTAAGTTAGCCTCTGTTGCGGTGTTGCTACTTGTAAGAGATCACATGACTGTGAATCTGCAGCACCATTGATGGTTAATTAGTAGTGGACAACAGAACTTTCATTTATGGCCAGTATATCATATTTTATACTATTTGCAAGTAGTATTTTGCAATCTCTGAGTCATACAGTAGCCTGAACAGAAACTGGATTTCACATGTGAAGACTGTAGGTGGTCAAATATTCTACAACTGGCTGTAATTATACATCTATAATTAATTAATTCATTACCAAATGCAAATATTTCTGACCTAAAGTTCTGGTACAATTATATAAACATGGCACCTCACATGTTACACTCAATTTCATTGCATTCCTCATTTCTTTCTTTTATAGCAGCCTAGGGCTATTCAAAATTCTGAATTTTAGAATAGTCTTTCTGCATCATGTTTGCTACCTCAATTCATAAATTCAACTTAAATTCAAGAATTTAACTGAAATTCCAAGTCATTCTCAACTCAACTGTGAATTTCGCACAATCTCAATATTAACCAATATTCCAAGTACATCATTTTTACCTCAAAATAAATAAACAAAAAATGCTTTATTTTCTTGAATGTTCAAGTCAAACACAATACAATGAGGAAAGTAAACTTTAGTATTGTTGTCATCACCTCTCTTGGCCACAACTTCCACTTTAGTGTATCCTTGCATGCCAGCTGTTTAAAGCCTCCTTGTTTATTTAAGTGCAATTATTTAACAGAGCCTGAGAGCCAATTTTATTTATTACCTTTGATTTAAATGTAGGTATTCTTAATATATAAGTTCTTCACATTCCAATTTTTGAACAGTCACAAAATTAATAGTTAACTGCTGTTTGTTTTAGGTCACCACTAATGCAAGTATACTGACAGTCTTAAAACAGCAATATGCTTTATTGCAATTATTCCTAGGATAGTATGTCAACTAACTACTTATTGTGACAGGCCTACTTACATGCTACAACAGGAAAATAAAATTTTTCTTAAGTTTAAAAACAGTCAAATATTTGTTATATATTTGTTGGAAAGTTAAAAGAGGAAAAGTTAAAATTTTGACAAAAGGAATTTTGACAATTTCACTCTACTCTGTAAAAACAATAAATACAAATTTTTGCATGAACCAAAGGCCCCAGTAAGGTGTCTGTAATCTGTTTCTCTAAGAATGCAACTGACAAGTACTTCAACATTCAATTAGACATTTGGCATTTAAAATACTGATGATGCTTCATGTCTGAATATAAAGTACTTTTTTGTTTAAGTCTTTAAACAAGAAAACTTGTGTGGACACTCCCTAAAGTAGTAGGAAGGTGAAGAAACTGAGCGTGGAGTGTGACGTACATTAAACCGCCAAGGAACTGGGGAGTATGGGCCTCCACTGAGCCCGTGATAAAGTACATAAAGAGCAAAACTGCACATTCCTCAGTCTCACTGAGTGTATCCTTCAGAAGGAAACACTATAAGCTCTTAGAAAGTGCAATGACATAGCTTCAACCAAAGTAGATCGGGGACAGACCAAAGACCTGACACGCACTCGTCCCTCAGTCTGACTCATGCTTAGTCGCTCACCACCCACCAACACACAGTGAAACCTCAGTCTCGATGCCAGGTTTTGTCACTGGGCAGAGAACCGCTTGGCTACAGTAAAAGCGTGACGTGATGCCCCTTCCTCCTTGCTCCCCCATCCTGTGCAGCAACAGAGGGGTAAAAATATCCAACCAGTGAGTTCAGACAACCAGCTCATAAATTAACACTAAAACTCCTGCAGACAACAGCGGGCAAGTCGCTGAGAGATTTAAACCACTCAGGTTGCCTCTGACCACAGCTTTGGGATCGCCTTACAAACCTTTTCCTAACTTTACCCATTAGGAGGTGGTGAATAAGGACCAGGGTGAGATCAGTTTTCATTTAAGTCACTATTTAGCTGTCCGCTAACACAGTGAACTACGTTTCAAAATGGCTCTAGGGTGCTGTGTTCCAGGAAATGTTATGAAATGAAATGTAGGCTATTAGACCTAAATTGGGGAATCGTGAATAACAGAAAGGTCTGTTCCTAATTTTTCCTTGCCTTACGTGAAAAAATGTAAAGTGCACATTTATGTTCAGCCTTTCGCTCATATCTTATTAAGGCTTTGCCTGTAATGAAGCGCAATCTCTCATCGTGCTCAAGTCGAAACACAATGTTCCAGCAAACTGCCTGACTGGGTTAAAAAAAAAACAGAGAGAGAAACAACAACAGGAAAGAAGAATGATGATCCCCTCTAAAGAAACCCAAACTTGGTAATGGATGGACAGGGATTACAGATGTTAAAGCCTCCGTCTGTAATTCACCGTCACCCTGCCATCATCTCCGAATTGCCGATCCATTTTGCAACTGTGCAAGACCTTGCTAAAAGCATTTCTGTTGCACCCATTTGTGTTTGTAGTGGTGGTGGAGGGGAGAGAAACGTGCAGAGGAGAAGACAAGTTAACAGCTCGCTGTGCTGTTTCAAAGCACTCTCTGTCCTGTAACAACCACCTAGCTAGTTTCTCACACAGTGAACGGAACATGCTGATCAAATAGGATTTTAATGAACACGCACAGTCGGGAACCCAAGGAATAGATGCGGTAGTGGCCTTAAAGCAACTGAGATCTAGGTTGTGTTAGAGTTTTACATCATCAAAAGAAACAAAAACAAAGCATTTCTTCACTGGTGCCATTCGCACCGAAGAGAAAAATACAATCATGAAACCCACAGCTCCTGACCATTTGGTCAGATGTAAGAAGCAAATGGGGCAAAGGAGGAAAGGAGTTGGTGGAGAAAGCGATCATATCATTACTAACCCCATACTATCCTCAGAATACGAAGAAGGAAAAAAAAGCTTCTTCTCTGAAGGCTTTCCTGTAGGAGCCCCTCAGTGGGAGGGAGAGTAAATAAGATGTCATCAATAATAGACAGTGAATGTTCCGAGCACTTTTGCACACACACGCACACCAGCTCCAACTGATTCGTATCCTGCAGACAGGCCTGCCAACCGCCAGCCTCTTTACACACGCTCAGATTCACTGTTCTGACTAATCGCTTGTGATAGGGGCCTTTGCCATAATTACCCAGGGCCTTATCACAAACTTATGCGATGCATTTTTCATGTCCAGGCTGCTGGCGGTGCCTTCACTATCCCTGCTGGCAGTCAATGTTGGGGGCGGGGCGGGGGGGCATAAGAACTGATCTCAGACAAATTCGCACATGCACATCAGTTGGAGTAGGGAATGGGTGAAAGCTGGGTGAAGGGCCAGAGACAGGATGAAAGAATTAAAAAAAGAAGGGGAGGGGGAGGTGTGTGTGAGACATAGATAGAAAGAGAGAGACAGAGAGAGATGATGGTGGTGGTGTGTGGGGGGGGGCAGGAAGAGGCTGGGAGATAGAGGAAAGGAAAAGCAAGTCTGATTTTTTTTTTTTTTTTTTTACATAATGCATGAACAAGGGGGCACGAGTAGGAGGACCAAACAGGATCAAATAAATAGCAGAAGTGAAGCCTTGATGATGTGGCATAAGTGCAACACAAAGCCCGCTGGGAAGACTTGTTCAGTGTCCTTTTGTCTATCCCAGTCACACAGGCATAATGACCCAAATAAAAGTTTAAAATCCCAAGCCTGCGCACTTTACACAATAATGCCCACCAACAAGCTGGACTAGTAGCCTACATAATGCAATGTTATGTTAATGACGGGGGGAAATAAGCCACTAATATTCATTAAGTGTGATTTTGAAATTCAGCAACGCACGTTAAATGCCAGAAGGAGACAACAGCTCTATTGTCTGCGCGTCTTGTGATCGGTCAAAACACGCTCTGATATACAGAATAGATTATTGGCACTGTGGGGGGAAGAAAGAAGCTTTTTTTCCTTCTTCTTCTTCTTCATCTCGTTTCTTAATAAGCCGAGAGTCGTGCACGGTGCCGCGCGTGACACCGGGACACGTCTGGAGTTCAGTCAATAGAGCTTCCCCTTGTTTATTCAGATTAGTTATTCAAATCAAAAACAAACACTGTCGCGTCCACTTTAACAGACGTGGCGGCGTCGGGAAAACATAGTGTATAAATAGCGATTAAAAATAAAAACTAAATAAACTGTCATTAAGTGGACTACTTGGTTAATGTGTCGGAGTAAGGTTGCAGGTTTGACAGTTTAAAACGAGGATAAAGTCAGCGACGCCGCCGGCCCGGCTGGTGTCACCGCGGCGTCGCACTTATTTCTCCCCCAAATGATGCGACCTTCCAGCAGCTAAAGCGGCAGGCTAACTCCGGCTAAAAAAAAAAAAAAAAAGTTCAACTACAGCAATAAACAAAGCCGACCCAAAGCTTTCGGCCGAAGCCCCGCCGTGTGTTTCTTTACGCCGGCGCGTCCCCGCGGCGTCGCCCCGCTGGCCGCAGTGGCAGCGTCCGATCGATGGCGAATTGAACAAAGAGGATCAATTTCTGATCAGCGAGAGGAGCCACTTTCATCAATGTGAGGAAGAGCGCACCGATTCTGCCCCCGAAACACCTAAGAGGCGGCCGCCCAGCGGCCACTAAACACTGCAGCGGACACGGAAGAGATGCCCGAAGCGAAAAGAAGGCGAGCGGTGAGCGGAGAGGGCACACTGACCTGTAGTTGTTGTAAGTCGAAGCGCTTCCAATATTGAAACATCGATCCTGCATTGGCCGCCATCTTGAGACATATTGAGACAGGAATGAGATGCTGATAGAGCGCGCGGGGGTTGGAGTTCAGCGGAAAGGAGCGGGCGGCGCGGAAGACCCGGACCGGATCACAGCCACAGATCCATCCGCCAGCCGCTCCGCACGGAGCGGACTGCCTGCGCGCGCACTGCCTCCTTTAATAACGCCATTAGAAACGCTTAAATAGCGTTTTAGCAGCGCTCCTATATTACAGGTAAATAACACAAACATTCGCTCTGAATTTAACAACATACTTAAAAGAAAACAACAACAACAACATGAGTTTGCTGTTTGTGTTACTGCACATTATAGCCAGCAAAAGAACTCAACTCAGTGTGTGCGGAAAAATAACTCCATCAATTAGAAAATAACTGGTGAGACTTTTACAAGTTGATTTTTTTTAATTTATTTATTTCGCTAGAAACAATTATTCACCATACAGATTCTAAAAGAAAAAAAATATGAAATTAGCAAATTAAAATTGCAAATAAAATATCTGCACAGTACACAGATGGCTATAAAAAAGGAGCACTATAAAGTTATCACAAAAATGTGATACATTTATTTCCATTTGGGGACCTTGATATAGGCCCACTGTGATGTAAGTTGATATATAAGATATTTTTCTGTGATTTGTGTACTTTAAACTGAAGAGTTATTACATTGTTATAGAAACTGCCTTCCTAACAGGAACCATTTTATGTCAAAGTAAATGCGTGTTCCCATTGCTGATTTTTGTCCCCAATTTAAAAATTGAAGAAAATCGTGTCTGACTAGTTAAAATGATAGGCAAAATTACTATTACCTACTATTTTATATCCATTCATACAAATGGAACGATCCATCCATTCTCTATACCCGCTTACTCCAACTGAGGGTCACGGGGTGCTGAATCCTATCCCAGCCGTCATGAGGCGTGAGGTGCAGTGAAGCCTGGACAGGACGCCAGTCTATCGCAGAGCCACGTATAGAGAAACAAACACATTCACACCCACATGCATACCTGTGGTCAGTTTAAAGTTTGCAATTCACCTAACATGCACATCTTTGAATGTGGGAGGAGGTCGGAGCACCCGAAGAGCACCCACGCAAACATAGGGAGAACATGCAAACTCCACACAGAAAAGCCCCAGGTGGGAATCAAACCCACAACCTTCTTGCTGTGAGGCAACAGTGCTAACCCACCATGCTGCCCCACAAATGGAACCAGTGATTGCCAAATACACCCAATTATGTACAATTCCATGACACATTTTTGTTTTAATTTTTTATTTATTTATTTATTTTATTTTATTTTATTTATTTATTTATTTTTTTTTGCACATGCGTAAAATGATAGTTCTGTGTTTTTGTCACACTTTTCTAAGAAGCGAAAATGTTTCTGTTAACATCTCAAAACTGTCTTCTGTTGAAGAGCAGGGCATGCTTTTCATGGGTTTCATATTGTAGAGGACAGTCAGATGGCAGCACAAACTCATATTTTGTTTTTTTGTTTTTCATAATACCATCATGAAATGCATCATATTTTTGTGATGTGTCAAGTTTAGTTCACTATTTTTAACCCTAAAAATAACCCCACCCCCCACCCACCCAAATTTCGTGATACCATAATGAAATAATATCATGATACTGTCACGAAAATGTAACACATTTCGTGATGGTATCACAAACTAATAGATTATGACACTTCTCGTGACACCATCTTGGCATGAGATTGTTTTGTCAGATGGAGACTTCAGCTCAGAGAAGAAGAGGTTCTTATTTAATGTGGGTAGCCAACGAAAGCACTTATTTGCACCTTATTTCCAGAAGGGCACAGCATGTGTCTCTCCTCCAGCCCAGCCCCCAGCACACCTGTTTAAAGTGCCAGTTGGGAACTTGGCTGCAATTGGGAAGTGAACCCAGATCACTGTCACCTCTGTCCAATGTGCAAACCGTTACACCACCACCTCCCTTCATCAACTGTTATCTACTGTTCAGAGAACTGACATAAGTCCTGATTACTGCATAATGTACCTGCTTGATCACATTCACCTACTTTTACATAAGATTACACCCCATCTCATACAGTTAAATCTGATTATTCACATTTTCTGGATCACAGTTTATCGTGGCATCATTCATTTTTTTAAGCAGGTTTTACCTCTCCTGATTCCTCACAGTCTTCTGCAGTGATACATTCTTCACAGATCACACCCAATTTCAGGACCCGATTGGCATTATTACCTCCACCAAGGAGCTTATGTTTTCGGTTGCGTTTGTTTGTTTGTTTGTCTGTCTGTCTGTCTGTCTGTCAGCAGGATAACTCAAAAAGTTTTGAACGGATTTTGATGAAATTTTGTGGAGTGGTTGGAAATGACAAGAGGAACAAGTGATTAAATCTTTAGTGGTGATCCGGATCCAGGAATTTTTTTTAAAGGATTCTTCACCACGGTGAAGAATCCTTTGCCTCTGCGACCACGACCGTGCGGTCACAGAGGCAAAAACTCGGGTCTGGGAGATGTTCGGGGAGGCTATGGAGGAGGACTATCGGTCGGCCTCGAAGAGATTCTGGTAAACCGTCCGACGCCTCAGGAGGCGGAAGCAGCTCTCCACCAGCACTGTTTACGGTGCAGGTGGGGAGCTGTTGACCCTGACTGGGGATGTTGTTGGGCGGTGGAAGGAGTACTTCGAGGATCTCCTCAATCCCATCGTCACGTCTTCCGAAGAGGAGGCAGAGACTGGGGACCCAGAGGCGGACTCATCCATTATCCAGGCAGAAGTCACCGAGGTGGTTAGAAAGCTCCTCGGTGGCAAGGTTCCTGGGGTGGCTGAAATCCATCCTGAGTAACTTGAGTCTCTGGATGTTGTGGGACTGTCTTGGCTGACACGCCTCTGCAACATCGCATGGCGATCGGGGACAGTGCCTCTGGATTGGCAGACCGGGGTGGTGGTCCCTCTGTTTAAGAAGGGGGACTGGAGGGTGTGTTCCAACTATAGGGGGATCACACTCCTCAGCCTCCCCGGTAAGGTCTATTCCGGAGTACTGGAGAGGAGAATTCGACCGATGGTCGAACCTCGGATTCAGGAGGAGCAGTGTGGTTTTCGTCCTGGTCGCAGCACACTGGATCAGCTCTACACGCTCCATCGGGTGCTCGAGGGTTCATGGGAGTTCGCCCAACCAGTCCACATGTGTTTTGTGGATCTGGAGAAGGCGTTCGACCGTGTCCCTCGGGGCACCCTGTGGGGAGTGCTCCGGGAGTATGGGGTCCAGGGTCCTTTGCTAAGGGCTATCCGGTCCCTGTACGACCGCAGCAGGAGCTTGGTTTGCATTGCCAGTAGTAAGTCAAACCTGTTTCCAGTGCACGTTGGCCTCCACCAGGGCTGCCCTTTGTCACCGGTTCTGTTCATTATTTTTATGGACAGAATTTCTAGGCGCAGCCAGGGTGTAGAGGGGGTCTGGTTTGGGAACCACAGAATCTCCTCTCTGCTGTTTGCGGACGATGTGGTTCTGTTGGCTTCATCAAATCAGGACCTTCAGTGTGCACTGGGGCGGTTTGCAGCCGAGTGTGAGGCGTCCGGGATGAAAATCAGCACCTCCAAATCCGAGGCCAGGGTTCTCAACCGGAAAAAGGTGCTTTGCCCTCTTCAGGTCGGTGGAGTGTCCTTGCCTCAAGTGGAGGAGTTTAAGTATCTTGGGGTCTTGTTCACGAGTGAGGGACGGATGGAGCGTGAAATCAATAGACGGCTCGGTGCAGCGTCTGCCGTGATGCGGTCGCTGTATTGGACCGTCATGGTGAAGAGAGAGCTGAGTAGGGGGGCAAAGCTCTTGATTTACCGATCAATCTACGTTCCGATCCTCACCTATGGTCATGAGATTTGGCTCATGACCGAAAGAACGAGATCGCGGGTACAAGCGGCCGAGATGAGTTTCCTCCGCAGGGTGGCTGGGCGCTCCCTTAGAGATAGGGTGAGGAGCTCGGTCACTTGGGAGGAGCTCGGAGTCGAGCCGCTGCTCCTCCATGTCGAAAGGAGTCAGTTGAGGTGGCTCGGGCATCTTTTCCGGATGCCCCCTGGACGCCTCGCTGGAGAGGTGTTCTGGGCACGTCCCATTGGGAGGAGGCCCCGGGGAAGACCCAGGACACGCTGGAAGGATTACATCTCTCGGCTGGCTTGGGAACGCCTTGGGGTTCCCCTGAAGGAGCTGGGGGAGGTGTGTGTGGATCGGGAGGTCTGGGCGGCTTTGCTTGAGCTGCTGCCCCCGCGACCCGACTCCGGATAAAGCGGAAGAAAATGGATAGATGGATGGATTCTTCACCATTGCGGGATAGCGGGAATTTTGACATTCTAGTTTCTAACTCCACAAAAACAAGGCAGAAAGGCTTGAAAAAAAATTAGGGTGTAACATAGTCAAATGTTTTATCAAACAACAAAGTTTGGTGATGATCGGATCGGGATTCCGGATCTGGTGATCCAGAATATGCAAAAATATAGGGAAAATAGAAAATGTGTCAGTGTGAGGTGACAAATGAAGCTAGAGATGCACAACTAACACCAAATTGTAGCTGAATCTGTACTGATTCAGTAAGGTGTCATCAGATTAGATGTAGCTTCAAATGTTATGGAGCTAGATCCAGAAGAAAACCGCCATTACCGAAAAATCGTTTTTATACATAACCTTTGAACTAATAAAGACATAAAAGTGATTCCAAGTTGTAGTGGTATGTTTTCATTGTCAAGGATGTCACATATAAAGGAAAGAAAAGTGTATGTATCATAGTTTTGGTTGTAACACTGAATTGTTGAATAGATCACTGTGTCAAGGAGGGAATCTCACCACTAAAATTTAATCACTTGTTCCTCTTGTCATTTCCAACCACTCCACAAAATTTCATCAAAATCTGTTCAAAACGTTTTGAGTTATCCTGCTGATAAACAGACAGACAAACAAACAAACGCGACCGAAAACATAACCTCATTGGCGGAGGTAATAAATTTAAGAAATATTACAATTTGAAAACAAATGCACCCAAACGTGATGACAGCTGCAACTGCTTAATGCTAACTTTTAACATTGAAAATGCCATAGACATGCTAACGCTTTAGCATCGGGATCCGGATTGTAATCGGGGGGGGGATTGGTGATTGTGGGCCCAGATCACTAAGAAATGTGTTTTTGTGCCTGCCGCTTTAAATGGAAAGGAGCAGTTCTCCATGCTTATTTTGGAAACGGGACATTTCTCAGCTTTCTGCCACAGACCTTTTAGTCCTTTTTGTGAATTTCTTCACGATTTGTTGTATGTGCTTGACTGGGGAACCAATGTTGCGAAGCTACCATCTGTGGGATTATGACTGTGCACCTCTCAGTTTCACTGCAATATGGGGTGTTGCGCCACCCCTCGACTCGCACGAGCATTTGACTCTTTCACATTCCCTATTAGTGGTTGAACAATCCAACGTTTGGTGAATTTTGCTTCACAATGATAGGAAAACTCGACATCTAAGGATAAAAAAAAAATGACGTCTCTATGCTCCATGAGAGGTTTCTGTCCTCCCTGAGTTTGCCTGGGGACACCTGCATTACCCTTTGACAGGTGTACTGCCCCAGTCAAACTTCCCACCTTCCACTGTCCTTGGAGCGGGTCACAACCAGCAGGGCCAGGCGCTTGACACCAGAAGCAAGAGCCCGCTTGGGGCCTTGCCTGTCTACCTGACCAAGTGTAGTGACCCCCCCCCCCACACACACTTTTTTTTTTTTTTTTTGGCAGAGATAGATTTCCTGAAGTAACTGATCCGAAAACTGAAATCTGTAAACTACTTAAACTGAAAGAAAATACATATCGTAAATTATATTTACATTTTGTGACTTACGTTTTTCGTGACCTGTGTTCATGTTTTGTGAGATATTTTATTCACGGTTTGCAGCAAAATTATTAATGGTTCGTGGATATACACAGTAAATTTTCATTAATGTTTTGCGCATAATACACCATTTGCAGAAATTCATGTTTTGGGGGTCAGTAACCTCACTGAGCATTCCTCTAAGAACCAGCAGGAGATCTGATTTGATCTTCTGTGACATATGTCACAAAAGTCTACAACAAGCCATTTCTGTCCAAAGGTTTGCTTAGAGAAGAAGATTTTCAACATGCACCGCCATGGAATTTTAGAAGTTTGGGGAAAATTAACAAGAAACACCAGATATATGTAACTGCAAAAAGCAATTCAATTCATTTTGTTTATAAAATGCAAATCACAACAAAGCTCCTTCATGGCACTTCACACGGGTAAGGTCTACCCTTACCAACCAAAGAAAAGTAGCTTCAAAACAATTTGGCACAATATAACCCCACTAGATCAACTCTGATTTACTAATGACATCTCTAATTATGTAAGTGATTCAATTCAGTTTATTTATATAGTGCCAAATCACAACATACGCTGGCCCAAGACAGAGACAGTCTAGAAATATCCTAAATCAACAAAATTGAATGAATTTCACGTGCGGAAAATAGCATAGACTGTGTTTTCATGCAGATTGTTTACATTGTAGTCTTACACACCTCTCTGCAGCTTCTCTCCCCCTGCCATCCCCCCCATACCCCATCCCTGTAGAGACGGTGCCTGCTCCCAGACCACCAACAACCAGTAAAAATCTATTTAAGCATAAAAATTAAAAAAAGAAAAAATAATATAGCACCTTCAACTGCACCACAGACTAAAACAGTTAAATGTGGTCTATTAAACATTAGGTCTCCCTCTTCTAAGTCCCTGTTAGTAAATGATATAATAATTGATCAACATATTGATTTATTCTGCCTTACAGAAACCTGGTTACAGCAGGATGAATATGTTAGTTTAATACTGGGAGGTCCAAGCTTTTCTCTTCTACCTGTAAAGTCCACGGAGAGTCAAATGACCCCAAGATCCCCCGTGGAGAGCTACTTATGTTATGTAAACAAGGAAGTCTCAGAACACCTCAGGGGAGGGGCTGACTTGGCTAGCCACATTCTTGTGTTTGCATGAGATGCGCAGTCGGAATGACAGACTCATTCAAGGTGGAGGTGGGATTACACCAAGGATCAGCTCTGAGTCCTTTCTTGTTTGCAGTGGTGATTGACAGGTTGATGGATGAGATCAGACAGGCGTCCCCATGGACTATGATGTTTGCAGATAACATTGTGATCTGTAGTGAGAGTAGAGAGCAAGTTGAGTCTAGTCTGGAGAAGTGGAGATATGCTTTGGAGAGAAGGGGAATGAAAGTCAGTAGAAGCAAGACTGAGTACATGTGTGTGAATGAGAGGGAGCCCAGTGGAATAGTGCAGTTACAAGGAGTAGAAGTGGTGAAAGTAGATGAGTTTAAATATTTGGGGTCAACTGTCCAAGTAATGGAGAGTGTGGTAGAGAGGTGAAGAAGAGAGTGCAGGCAGGGTGGAGTGGGTGGAGAAAGGTGGCAGGAGTGATTTGTGACCGAAGAATATCAGCAAGAGTGAAGGGGAAAGTTTACAAGACAGTAGTGAGACCAGCTATGTTTATGGTTTATAGACGGTGGCACTAA
This sequence comes from Thalassophryne amazonica, assembly GCF_902500255.1. Lineage (NCBI taxonomy): Eukaryota > Metazoa > Chordata > Actinopteri > Batrachoidiformes > Batrachoididae > Thalassophryne > Thalassophryne amazonica. The sequence continues at coordinate 98,670,891 of NC_047106.1, forward strand.
CAAAAAGACAGGAGGCAGAGCTGGAGGTGGCAGAGCTGAAGATGTTGAGATTCTCTTTGGGAGTGACAAGAATGGACAAGGTTAGGAATGAACATATCAGAGGGACAGCTCAGGTGGGACGGTTTGGAGACAAAGTCAGAGAGGCGAGATTGAGATGGTTTGGACATGTGCAGTGGAGGGGCCCAGGGTATATAGGGAGTAGGATGCTGAGGAGGAATCCACCAGGCAGGAGGAGAAGAGGGAGACCAAAGAGGAGGTTCATGGATGTGCTGAGAGAGGACATGCAGGTGGTTGGTGTGACAGAGGAAGATACAGAGGTCAGGGTGAGATGGAAACGGTTGATCTGCTGTGGCGACCCCTAACGGGAACAGCCGAAAGACGAAGAAGAAGAGCCTGCTTAGCTGAAAGGGCTGCTGATTTGTGCTTAGGTGGATAAATAACTTTACCCTGGGGGAGAGATGAAATTTTGTTTTCTGAATTGTATTGAAATGCAACAGGTATACTTGTGGCAAATGCAGAAAAGGCCTTCCATGGCAGTGTGGGGACTGTTAGTCATTGTGAGTGACTGTAACCTGTACCTATTGTATATATTTTGGTTTTCTGGTGTGTTTTTTTTTTTTTGGTACATTTTGGTACATTTCAATAAAATCCATAAAACCGAGTTTTCTTTTGGTGTGTTTTTGGTACATTTTGGTACATTTCAATAAAATCCAGAAAACAAAGTTTTCTTTTGGTATGTTTTTGGTACATTTCAATACAATTCAGAAAACAAAATTTCATCTCTCGCCCCTGGGTAAAGTTACTTATCCACCTAAGCACAAATCAGCAGCCCTTTCAGACATTAAATATGCAAACACAAGAATGTGGCTAGCCAAGTCAGCCCCTCCCCTGAGGTGTTCTGAGACTTCCTTGTTTACATAACAGAAGTAGCTCTCCACAGGGGATCTTGGGGTCATTTGACTCTCCTGTGGGCCTTAGAGGTAGATTGGTCATTTGACCAGTCCTTGGCCTTGTGAGTGTTAAATGAGTCAACACCCCCGAGTCACACTAACTGTCAGAATGCTCGTAGCACAGGCCGAGGGGGAGGATTAGCAGCAATCTTCCACTCCAGCTTATTAATTAATCAAAAACCCAGTCAGAGCTTTAATTCATTTGAAAGCTTGACTCTTAGTCTTGTCCATCCAAATTGGAAGTCCCAAAAACCAGTTTTATTTGTTGTTATCTATCGATCTTGTTTTGACTTATGGTATGGAAATTGAAGACTTAACAGTATTCCCTGAAAGTCTTTCGGAAAGCGCTGTAACTAGGTTTAAGGATATGATTCCTTCTTTGTTATGTTCTCCAATGCCATATACCAACACAGTGCAGAGTAGCTACCTAAACTCTGTGAGTGAGATAGATTATCTCGTCAATAGTTTTACATCCTCATTGAGCACAACTTTGGATGCTGTAGCTCCTCTGAAAAAGAGAGCCTTAAATCAGAAGTGCCTGACTCCGTGGTATAACTCACAAACTCGCAGCTTAAAGCAGATAACCCGTAAGTTGGAGAGGAAATGGCGTCTCACTAATTTAGAAGATCTTCTTAGCCTGGAAAAAGAGTCTGTTGCTCTATAAAAAAGCCCTCTGTAAAGCTAGGACATCTTACTACTCATCACTAATTGAAGAAAATAAGAACAACCCCAGGTTTCTTTTCAGCACTGTAGCCAGGCTGACAAAGAGTCAGAGCTCTATTGAGCCGAGTATTCCTTTAACTTTAACTAGTAATGACTTCATGACTTTCTTTGCTAATAAAATTTTAACTATTAGAGAAAAAATTACTCATAACCATCCCAAAGACGTATCGTTATCTTTGGCTGCTTTCAGTAATGCTGGCGTTTGGTTAGACTCTTTCTCTCTGATTGTTCTGTCTGAGTTATTTTCATTAGTTACTTCCTCCAAACCATCAACATGTCTATTAGACCCCATTCCTACCAGGCTGCTCAAGGAAGCCCTACCATTAATTAATGCTTCGATCTTAAATATGCTCAATCTATCTTTATTAGTTGGCTATGTACCACAGGCTTTTAAGGTGGCAGTAATTAAACCATTACTTAAAAAGCCATCACTTGACCCAGCTATCTTAGATAATTATAGGCCAATCTCCAACCTTCCTTTTCTCTCAAAAATTCTTGAAAGGGTAGTTGTAAAACAGCTAACTGATCTTCTGCAGAGGAATGGTCTATTTGAAGAGTTTCAGTCAGGTTTCAGAATTCATCATAGTACAGAAACAGCATTAGTGAAGGTTACAAATGATCTTCTTATGGCCTCAGACAGTGGACTCATCTCTGTGCTTGTCCTGTTAGACCTCAGTGCTGCTTTTGATACTGTTGACCATAAAATTTTATTACAGAGATTAGAGCATGTCATAGGTATTAAAGGCACTGTGCTGCGGTGATTTGAATCATATTTATCTAATAGATTACAATTTGTTCATGTAAATGGGGAGTCTTCTTCACAGACTAAGGTTAATTATGGAGTTCCACAAGGTTCTGTGCTAGGACCAATTTTATTCACGTTATACATGCTTCCCTTATGCAGTATTATTAGAAAGCATTGCTTAAATTTTCATTGTTACGCAGATGATACCCGGCTTTATCTATCCATGAAGCCAGAGGACACACACCAATTAGCTAAACTGCAGGAATGTCTTACAGACATAAAGACATGGATGACTTCTAATTTCCTGCTTTTAAATTCAGATAAAACTTAAGTTATTGTACTTGGCCCCACAAATCTTAGAAACATGGTGTCTAACCAGATCCTTACTCTGGATGGCATTACCCTGACCTCCAGTAATACTGTGAGAAATCTTGGAGTCATTTTTGATCAGGATATGTCCTTCAATGCGCATATTAAGCAAATATGTAGGACTGCTTTTTTACATTTGCACAATATCTCTAAAATTAGAAAGGTCTTGTCTCAGAGTGATGCTGAAAAATTAATTCATGCATTTATTTCCTCTAGGCTGGACTATTGTAATTCATTATTATCAGGTTGTCCTAAAAGTTCCCTGAAAAGCCTTCAGTCAATTCAAAATGCTGCAGCTAGAGTACTGACGGGGACTAGAAGGAGAGAGCATATTTCACCCATATTGGCCTCTCTTCATTGGCCTCCTGTTAATTCTAGAATAGAATTCAAAATTCTTCTTTTTACTTATAAGGTTTTGAATAATCAGGTCCCATCTTATCTTAGGGACCTCTTAGTACCATATCACCCCAGTAGAGCGCTTCGCTCTCAGATTGCAGGCTTACTTGTACGACAGTACTCTGACTCATCTCAGACGACATAGGAGAGCTAGCCTACAGGGACGAGGTGGAGCGGCTGGCAGAGTGGTGTTCAGTCAACAACCTGCTCCTTAACACTACAAAAACAAAGGAGCTTGTTGTTGACTTTAGAAGGAACAAGTCTGACATCCAACCACTTTTTATCGGGGGGGTCTGTGTGGAGCGGGTGCCGGTGTTCAGGTTTCTCGGCATTGAGCTGGAGAACAGCCTGACATGGCGCACCAACACCAAGGAGCTGCTGAAGAAGGCGCAGCAGAGACTGTACTTTTTGAGAATCCTCAGGAGGAACAGTCTTCCTCAGAATCTGCTTCTCGCCTTCTATCACTGCTCCATAGAGAGTGTGCTCACATATGGACTGTATGTTTGGTATGGCAGCTGCACATCCTCAGAGAAGAAGGTGCTACATAGGGTCGTTAGGGCAGCAGAGAAGATCATAGGCTGCCCCCTCCCCACACTGGAAGACATTTACACATCCAGATGCTGCAAGAAGGCAATAGATATTTCAAAGGACGTCTCACACCCTGGACATTGTCAGTTTCAGCTCATGCCATCAGGCAGGAGATACAGAATATTACAAACCAGAACAAACCGTCTAAAAAATAGTTTTTATCCAAAGGCAATCATGGCACTTAACTCTTCAAGGTGAAATAGTATGTTCAGTATGCAGTACATCTGGTGGCAGTCTTTTTCATCCAGTGCAACCTGTGACCGTACCATTTCTGTCCATAAACAGTGCAATTTGTTTTATATTTTTTCTTTTTAGATGTTTTATTCCTGTTCATAGTCAGTGCAATATATATATATTTTTTATGTTTTTAAACTATTTATTACTCTTAACTCACGAGCCGAAGCACTTTCAATTTCGTTGTGACTTTGTAAAAAGTAACAATGACAATAAAGACTATCTATCTATCTACTTGTAGTTCCTAGGGATTTTAAGAGTAGAATGGGAGGCAGAGCCTTCAGCTTTCAGGCTCCTCTCCTGTGGAACCAGCTCTCAATTCAGATCAGGGAGACAGACACCCTCTCTACTTTTAAGATTAGGCTTAAAACTTTCCTTTTTGCTAAAGCTTATAGTTAGGGCTGGATCAGGTGACCCTGAACCATCCCTTAGTTATGCTGCTATAGACTTAGACTGCTGGGGGGTTCCCATGATGCACTGAGTGTTTCTTTCTCTTTTTGCTCTGTATGCACCGCTCTGCATTTAATCATTAGTGATTGATCTCTGCTGTCTTCCACAGCATGTCTTTTTCCTGATTCTCTCCCCTTAGCCCCAACCAGTCCCAGCAGAAGACTGCCCCTCCCTGAGCCTGGTTCTGCTGGAGGTTTCTTCCTGTTAAAAGGGAGTTTTTCCTTCCCACTGTCGCCAAGTGCTTGCTCACAGGGGGTCGTTTTGACTGTTGGGGTTTTTCTGTAATTATTGTATGGCTTTTGCCTTACAATATAAAGCGCCTTGGGGCAACTGTTGTGATTTGGCGCTATATAAATAAAATTGATTTGATTTGATTTGATTACAGTTGTAATAAATTATTATCCTTTTATTGTGATAAAGGTATTTTAGCTTTTTAATGAAAAGGTTAATCACACAGCAGTCTGGAAGATGAACTGCTGAACTTGGACATTTAAAAATGGGTAAAAGATGGAGTGGATTTATCTGGCACTAGGTTTACAATAAATTCATGATTCAGTCAGGTTTCATTAATATGCTCAAGAAATTACATTTAATATCCTCATTTATAGCAGTTCTTTAAACACACGCCTCTGAAATGAGATTTGCAGTTAATCCAGCCATGTAGTTTGTGCAGCAGAGAGGTGTAGCGGGTCCCAGTGTGGATTGTTAGAAGTGACCTTGATCAGCACATTGGTCACTCCTGCTGGCCATGCCCTCTGACCCTGTCAGGCTGTAGATGTAACTCAGGGGATATGCAAAGAATTTGTAATTACACTGTGCCCTAAATACCTCTGTCATGATAAACTACCTCCTCAACACCTTAAAACACACTGTGAGTCAACATCATCATCCAGCTCTTCAACATGTTGGGAGACAGCAAACCAGAGCTGAGCTGGAAAAGCTCCTCAGGGTGGTGTGTGTCCATGCTGTGTCTCCCGCAAGCAGTGGTTTTGCATGTGGAATATTGATTTCAGTCCTGTGTGTCGAGCTGATCATCTGGCAGGTTATGAGCAAAATAACACAAAGAGTTTTGATCTAGTTTGGGCCAAAGTTGGTGCAATGTTTGAAGCCCAGCCAAGGACAAAGTAATTTCATTGGTAGAGAAATAGATTAAAGGTCAAGGTCACAGGCCAAGGTTAAAATTTGGGCTGAATGCTTAGGTATACTTAGAGTGGCTATTCTAAGAAACTGGTTAAAGATACACCTATTCATCCTACTGAGATATCCCATAATCCCTTGCAAGCCAGAGAGGCCCTGCAGTCAAAACATGGAGAGACCACATGACGGCAATTGCAAATGAACATTATACTACCAAAATTTAAATTTGTGTGCCTTTCATAACATTTATAAGAGACTGCATGCATGAGACCCGTGAACACGTGCTAAAACAAATATTCCAAATATTCTGTGTCTGCTACCTTCAACCTGCGTGGAACTTCATGAATGCAAACCAAATTTCAGACAACTTAAATATATATATTACTCTGGAACAAACAGGACAAACAATGTTGTAAAGGACAATAAGCAGGTCGTTAAAGAGCAAACTTCACTTTCCCCCAGAACAACATTAACAGGAAACAATCACAGCTCACAGCAATTCCCATTGTAAATAATGGAGAAACAACTTGAGATTCATGCATGTTTACATAAAACAAACACAATAACGTCTAAAAACCCAGATAATATATTCACCAGAGTTTTAGACACAATATGCAAAGAGTTTTACGTTGCAATGTTAATGCTGTTGTCAGTGTGCAGTGGTTAAGTTGCAGCATTATCTGAAAGTCTCACTGCATTTCTCAATGTTGTTGACATCTTGCAGAGTAACAACCTCTCTGAGCTTTTGCGAAATTTTGCAGGATTTGAAACCTCAATAGGGCGAATGGTTACTGTCCAACAGGTGATGGTCTAGTGGTTAAGGTGTTGAGCTTGAGACCAGAAGATCCTCGGTTCAAATCCCAGCCTGACTGGAAAATCATTAAGGGCCCTTGGGAAAGGTCTGTAATCCCCTACTGCTCCCGGTGTGTAGTGAGCACCTTGTATGGCAGCACCCTGAAATCGGGGTGAATGTGAGGCATTATTGTAAAGTGCTTTGAGCGTCTGAAGCAGATGGAAAAGTGCTATATACAACCCCAATTCCAAAGAAGTTGGGACGTTGTGTAAATACAAACAGAATACAATGATTTGCAAATCCTCTTCAACCTATATTCAATTGAATACACCACAAAGACAAGATATTTAATGTTCAAACTGATAAACTTTATTGTTTTTGTGCAAATATTTGATCATTTTGAAATGGATGCCTGCAACACATCACCTTTCTTTCTAACAACACTCAATAAGCATTTGAGAACTGAGGACACTAATTGTTGAAGCTTTGTAGGTGGACTTCTTTCCCATTCTTGCTTGATATACAACTTCAGTTGTTCAACAGTCCGGGGTCTCCGCTGTCGTATTTTGCACTTCATAATGCGCCACACATTTTCAACGGACGACAGGTCTGGACTGCAGGCAGGCCAGTCTAGTACCTGCACTCTTTTACTACGAAGCCACGCTGTTGTAACACGTGCAGAATGTGGCTTGGCCTTGTCTTGCTGAAATAAGCAGGGACGTCTCTGAAAAAGACGTGGCTTGGATGGCAGCATGTGTTGCTCCAAAACCTGGATGTACCTTTCAGCATTGATGGTGCCATCACAGATATGTAAGTTGTCCATGCCATGGGCACTAACACACCCCCATACCATCACAGATGCTGGCATGTGAACTTTGCACTGGTAACAATCTGGATGGTCTTTTTCCTCTTTTGTCCGGAGGACATGACGTCCATGATTTCCAAAAACAATTTGAAATGGAGACTCATCAGACCACAGCACACTTTTCCACTTTGCGTCTGTCCATTTCAAATGAGCTTGTGTCCACAGAAGGCGGCGGCGTTTCTGGGTGTTGTTGATGTATGGATTTCGCTTTGCATGGTAGAGTTTTAACTTGCACTTGTAGATGTAGTGACAAACTGTGTTAACTGACAATGGTTTTCTTTCACAGGCATTCAGTGTTGGTTTTCCGCCTTGCAACTTGCATGTAGAAAGCTCTCCAGATTCTCTGAATCTTCTGATTATATTATGGGCTGTAGATGATGGAATCCCTAAATTCCTTGCAATTGAACGTTGAGAAACATTGTTCTTAAACTGTTGGACTATTTTTTCACGCAGTTGTTCACAAAGTGGTGATCCTTGCCCCATCTTTGCTTGTGAACGGCTGAGCCTTTTGGGGATGCTGCTTTTATAACCAATCATGACACTCACCTGTTTCCAATTAGGTTTTCTTTGAGTATTCATCAACTTTCCCAGTATTTTGTTGCCACTGTCCCAACTTTTTTGAAACGTGTCAGGCATCCATTTCAAAATGAGCAAATATTTGCACAAAAACAATAAAGTTTATCAGTTTGAACATGAAATATCTTGTCTTTGTGGTGTATTCATTTGAATATCGGTTGAAGGGGATTTGCAAATCATATTCTGTTTTTATTTACATTTTACACAACGTCCCAACTTCATTGGAACTGGGGTTGTATATGCAGTCCATTTACATAATATGATGTCATATCATTTTTCTATTGGTCACATGACCATTGACCTTGGGTGATCAAACTCAAGGTCATAACTGTGTAACTAAAACAGTCTGGAGCCAGTGTGGATTAAACATGGTGGAAGGGTTGTGTGTTAGTCAAAAGATAAACTGGTTTAATTTCAGACAAAACTGATCAAATGTCAAGGCCACACATAAGATATTATTGTCTCACTGACTCACAAAGAATTTCAGTGTCAAAAATGTAAGGTGTGGGCATTGTACTCTCTGAGTGTCTTTCTTGTTTTGTTTTTCTGTTCTGGTATTTTCTGGGTTTTAAGTTTGGCTTGTCGTGTGCGTATTTAGGCATGGCTGTGTGGAAAATATCCACCTACATTTGCCGCTTTTTCTTGAATGTTCACATTCTTATTTTAAATCAATTTAGCCTTTGACAAAAATAAATAAATAATCGCTGCATTTCCCCCCTCAACAATTCTTTTCCAGCCACCGCACTTTAATTGCATTCGCTAAAAATATCTCAAGAATTTGCCATAGATAATGACTTCTCTTTCACTGCGTCTGTGTGGATACAAAGGTGGGGATTTTTATACTCTCAATTACTGCAGCTCAACTTTCAGGCCTTGATCTGATTTGAAGCCATTTGTGTGTCTGCTTTTCTGTACAGTAAAGTTTAGTGTTTGGTTGATATGTGATGGAAGTACACTGATGCCTTTAAATAGACTCAACTTTTCTGTGTGACATTTATAGACATGATATAGTGAATTATCGGTTAGGGTTTGGGTGGCTTATCACACCCAGTCTTTGTAATAAAGATGCACTAATTTACAGTTAAGCTCAGCTCACGCTCCATATAACAAATAGGACCAGTTACTTTACAAGAGCTACTATGAATCACAGTGAAGAAGGACGTATATTTGCAACATGATTGATATTACGCCAGTGTTATATACTGTTACCACATAAAGGCTCCCACACATAAAGATTATAAACAAGTGATCCTCACTTTGACTTTTAATTAATTTTCTGCCATTTAGATTACAAATTGTCTGCATGCAAACAGGCCCTCCTCTGCCATTTTAATCACTGTTTCCTGCATTTGGACTGCATGACTTGTTACCTATCATTAAGCCAAACCAGAAATACAGGTCTGAGATAATCATGCAGGTTTAGGAACTTTGCAGTGCATTCATTATGCTGCTGTTGTAGTTTTCTCTCTTACTGAAGCAAAAAAAAAAAAAAAAAACTGTCCCGTCACCACTGAAAGTGTTGGAATGACAAGGCCAGTTCATTTGATTGCGTTGTACAGTGAAGACATTGGGGTTCGAGATCAAAAGCTGAAGATGAGAATTTAAAGAATTTCAGCTTTTATTTACTGGTATTCTCTGTGCTGGTAACTTCATAAGCTTTAAAGTTCAACTGAACAGCAAAAATGTAGATGAGTGGGTGAGCGAGTGAGCGAGTTAACACTCTGGGGTCCGAGGGCATTTTTTTGACAGTTCACTCACCTGGCATAAATGTTTATTATTGCTGTTAACAGCTCTCCCTGCATCCCACAATCAAGTTTTATGTCTCTTTTTTCAGGACAACCTGTGCTTTCATAATATATATGCTTTTGTTGTGTTTTCTAAATGTAATAAAGGTTTACAAACAAAAATAAGAAAGAAAAAAGAGAAGCGGAAAATAATTTTCCACACACATTTATTCAAAACACACAGCAAACTATAATAAACAACTGTTTTGACACTTTATAAAGGTAATTTGAGGTCTTGTGTGAAAGACGGTACAAAAAAAGGTTCAAACAATAAACACAAATGCACATTTTGAACAATATATACAAAATGGTCCATGCGTTTTTTTTGTTTGTTTGTTTTTTTTTTATCTTCATCTCAAAGCAATTTCTGTCTGCTATTACACAAAGGTTACAACACAAACTTCTACTCTGTTTTGGACTGTTCTGTGCCGCTCCTAAAGCAGCTTTCACGTGAGATTGTCATCAGAGGCTCTCTGTCTGCTTTCACTGATCGCTGTGCATAATGGCGCAGCGCGCACTGAGTATGTACTAATAGTATGTACTCATTGGAGCACCCAGGGGGCTATTCAGATGGGCCAACTAGTAACATATCACTCCTGAAAACGATCTTTGGCTTTTCACGTGAGGTCAATCTGCCCTACGATTGGATTTTGTAAAACCATGTGACAGTGAACCAATTCTGATTGGACACTCACATTGCCACGTCGTCACACAGCTTCTATGAGTAGTACAAAGATGGCCGATGGCTGGCTCAAAAGTCCGCGGAGTTAACTTTTCAGCAAAAAAGTAAGTCTCTATCTCATATCATTAAAAAGTTATTTATAATTTAGTAAAGCTTGGTCTTAGCCGTTGTATACGAGGGCGTCGGCCCCAGAGAGTTAAGCCTCTCACACAGAAGGTGTGTTTGTGGTGTTTAGAGGTGCATGTAGCAGTCGCCATCCAACTTGCCACTATCTGCCACAAAGACATCACACAATGCCGCACAATTTTTGGCACTCCAAATCCATGATAAAATGTGGGGGACAGAGACAATGTTGATAACACACTGGCCATGCCCAGTGTCAACTGCTGGTTCCTGCAGGAAGCAGCAGGTGACACTCTGATAGTCGGTAGTCCACAGCCTATGTTAAAGGCCACTGAATGCTCTGCACAGGCAGCAGTACCGTGCACAAGTAATGGTGGCCACTAACATGCCATGCACACACCTTCTGTGTGATAGCTGCTTTACGTAGTCCGTGTTTGGACTAAATTTTGTACACGTCATGTCATGCAATGATGTTATCTAAACATCACAAAAACTTCAAAAATTGATGTCAAATCAGAATATTCTCGTGGCATTATGATATAACAGTGACTCTAACAATTACTTCATGACACGCCCACTATATAATGTGGGCAGCGTAGTGGAAAGCAGAGGCACAATATATAGAGAGAAGGATGCTGAGGATAGAGCCACCCGGGAGGAAGAGAAGAGGGCGCGGTCAGTGAGGAGGTTATGGATGTGGTGAGGGAGGACATGCAGGTGGCTGGTGTGACAAGAGGAGGATGCATCAAAAATTATGGCCTGTTTATTTGCTCAGTAATGACAGATTAACTCGATCTAGCAGCATGAAGCTATAAATACCTACTAAAAATTCTAACACCTTTAGCATCCAAAATTGCATAAGACAGGCACACAAGTCTCAGATGAATTATTTGATGAATTAACACATACACTAAGCCATATTATTACAGGTATTTGTAATAAAATACTAAAAAAAAAAGTTAGACCTTCATAGGAACTACAGCCGGCAACCTTTGACCAAACCGCAACAACACAAGCTGTCACTCAAAGCAGCCACACCCCTGATGTGTTAGGAGATCTGGGCTTTGTTGCATAGTGACATGTGAGAGTGAATATTGTAATGATGATGTCTGAAAGACAATAAGTACATATTTCAAATCTACCACTGGCTTTAAACATGTATTTTGATATAAGTTGTTTTCATTTCTTCAACTTGCTTCAGCAGAGTATTGTGCAATAGTATATTGACAGATACTGACAATAACCATTGTTTACCCACAAAAAATGAGAACGCCCATGATCAGTATTTACAGTCTTTTTCAAACAGTTCTTTTCCCTGACTAATATAATATGATCACTGTGTGTGTGTGTGTGTGTGTGTGTGTGTGTATACATATATATATACGTGTATATATAAACCAACGGGTATTTCTCCTAGTAATATTAATCTGATGCCCAACTTTAATTTGAAAAGAAAAAAAAAGCTACTTCAAATTTGTCGATTTGCTTTTTTTTTTTTTTGTCTGAGTGAAGTCTTCTATGAGCAGCATTTAGTGGTATTTCTTGTGTTTTGGATTGATTTGCTTTTGGAAGAAGAGAATAAAGGCTTGTTTTATGAACAGTACATGATACTGTATTTCTTAAAAGACCATGACAGCACTTAAATCTCATTTGCAATAAATAAGTGTGGTCAAAGATTACACAATGCTTTTACACCTTATTAAACAAATATCCTGTTTCACTTTGAAATGAGCAGAAATGAAATTATTGCTCCTAACGATGGTTATGTTATTTCATAAAAAAGTATAAATTTGAGCTTGACTACCATTTAGGGGTCATTCCTCAAAAACAGTTCTTCACTTTTTAATTTAATAATAATCTGGAGATTCATATATTTTATTAAAGACTTGGAAATGATTGTGCAAAGTAAAACCGTGACCTTGATCCAAGAGTTATCAGTTCCCTGTTAAACTGGTGTGAGTGGAAATTTAAAAGTTGTGTTTTTAGTGATGGAAGATCCTATAGGAACTGGAAGGCATAGTAAATAGAGGATAAACCAGAAAAAAGACAGGGCAGAAGATATATTGCTTGTTTGAGATCATTTTCCCATCGCTGACACTTTCAATTTGCAAAATATAAAATGCTCAAAGTGCCCAGTGATGCCACACCCACATAGTATCAGGCATGTACAGAAAGTGAGTCAAGTTCATGAACAAGAAATCATTTGAAAATTAACCATTTTCCTGTGTACTAATATGGTGCTGGGAGTTTGACCTTGATCTCTGTCCTCACCACCCAAATCACATTAGGTGTTTATAAGAAATCTTTTTAACAAACATGGAGTCAAAGGTGATCACAAGAGTGCACGCTGTCAGCAGCGTCACAAAAAAAAAACCTTAAAATGGAGAGTGCATTTTTCTTTTCCAACTTACAAATGCCTACATTTATACAGTGTTTGGAGAATGCTAGACCTCGTCTTCTGTTGTAATGCTTATGTAAAAGCATCTTCTTTGGCCAGATTAAGATTCTAAAACGTAAAGACATTCTTCTTTTTATACGATCCTAAATTTCAGTCAGAGGGGGCAACGTGTCCCAAGGTTAAGCAATTAAAGGGTTGATTGTTTTGTGTCAAATATGTCAAAAACAATGTGAATATAAGCTGTGCTCCTTCTAGATAAGCCTTGAACATGAAAGTCTTTCTTAGTGCAGGCCTCTGTTCTTGAACTCTGTATTCATCAACAGTATCTCCATAAGGCACTGACTAAATCTTAACAAGGCTGTGGATTACTTTGAAGCAGTACGGAGAACACATTTATTATCAATTCACCTTTTTCCAACCACAGAAGTTCAAATAATATTCTGTAAAACTGGAGAGGAGGGGAAAATGTGCAATTTATTTGTGGAGCCCCCAGAAGGATTTATGAGACCACTGTAGTGTGTGTGTGTGTGTGTGTGTGTGTGTGTGTGTGTGTGTGTGTGTGTGTGTGTGTGTGTGTGTGTGTGTGTTCTCGTCTGGACAAGTACGTATCTCAGAAACCAAGTATGGTAGCCCTGAAGTGCAAGACACAACAGCAAATCACACAGCACAACAACAAAAGAGAAACGATAACATTAACCAAAACGGAAAAGGTAGGTACCTTCGGGCAACACGAATCGTCGCTGATTGGACAGTGGTCCATCCTGTCCTGTGAACCGGAAGACCATATACTCAGGTGCCAGATGAACAGAAACAAACGAACATGCCGCGATGTATTGCCAAAACTGTGGCAAAGAGTTCAAGGAAAAACTAAACTTCTGCAGTGATTGTGGGAAAAGGCTAAAAGAAGACGTGACAACACTCATGCGCTACCTTCAAGTTTAAGAGCACGTGCATTTTCACTAGCGGCACTCATATTTTGAAAACATGTAAACCTTCCGGTTCACAAGACAGGACAGACCACTGTCCAATCAGCAACGATTGTGTTGCCCGAAGGTACCTACCTTTTCCGTTTCGGTTAACGTTGTTGTCATTTCTGTTTTGCTGTTATGTTGTGCAATTTGCTATTGTGCTGTGCAATTTGCTATTGTGCTGTGCAATTTGCTATTATGCTGTGCGATTTGCTGTTGTGTTGTACGATTTGCTGTTGTGCTGTGTGATTTGCTGTTGTGCTGTGCGAGTTGCTGTTGTGTTTTGCACTTCAGGGCCACCGTACTTTGGACGATTTCATATTGCACATGATTTGCTGGAGATAACATCTTGGCATGACATTAGTATGAACATCAAGGTCAATGTCGGTCAAAGAACTATCTGGAAATCACATTTTCCACAATAACTTCAAAACTAAGAGAGTTAGACAGATGATTAAGAGTGCATATGAATCAGCAAACAGACTGCTATATGCTAATTTGCACAAGACTATAATTGACCTTGATCTTAGTATGTCATTAATATGAAGGTCAAAGATGATATCTTTTCTTTTTTTTTTTTTTGTAAACATTTAATGTTCTATGAGAGCAATTTTCATTTCTTCTGGTTTCCAGTTCCACCTGCTGCTTCCAACTTCTGCATATTTTTTTTTTCTCATCATTACACATTCATGGCTGTGATGTACATTCTGTACAGTTATGGTTTGTAGTGACCAATAAGGCTGATCTTGATTATGTCTGTTTATAAGCGAGTAGTTACTAACTTTTCTCACTTCTTATGATTGTAATTGTTGTGATCATCTCAGTGACTAATTTCCATCACTGTTACTGTGTCGGCAATATTTGTCAACACTTGTACAGGCAATACTGTGGATTCTTTGAATGCTTGTTTTGCATGTTTTTGAATGCCCAGTTGACCACATACGTATTTAGCCTCTCAATAAGTTCATCAGTTCATGTGTATTTGGCTAAAGTTTAAACGCAGAGAACAAAACACACATTCTTTGTGTCATTACCGTTATACGAGGTCTGTCCATAAGGTATCATACCTTTTTATTTTTTTTTTAAACTATATGGATTTGATTCATATGTTTTCAGTCAGACAAGCTTGAACCCTTGTGCGCATGCGTGAGTTTTTCCACGCCTGTCGGTGACGTCATTCGCCTGTGAGCACGCCTTGTGGAAGGAGTGGTCCCGCCCCGTCGTCAGATTTTCATTGTCTGGAAATGGCGGAATGATTTGTGGTTTTTTTCCATCAGAATTTTTTCAGAAGCTGTTAGAGACTGGCACCTGGAAACCATTTGAAACATTTGGACATGTCTATCTCGGCTTTCAATGCTTACCAGTCAAACTTGTCCTCTGACACGCCGAAACGGAGGTGTTCCTTTGTCTCGCTTCCAAAGCGAATCGGTCGTGACGCGCGAAGCCTCTGCGTGGCTTTCCATGACAAAATCTCTTGTTAAAAGTGAAATCTGCCGGAAAATGGCTGATGTCCAGCTCTTGTGATAACCAGAGAAAGAGCACACGATGGTCTCGTATCCACAGAGCCATCAGCTCAGAAATGGTCCGGTGGCTTGTGCCGTGTCGTCGCAGTTCGGAGCACGGCGCGCTGAGTGTCCTTAAAGGGGTCCTTAAAGCTGTACTACCAGACCTTATTCTCTGTGAAGCCCGTAAAATTTTCACCGAAAGCCAGATACATTTTTTCGAATAGTTTCCAGGTGCCAGTCTCTAACAGCTTCTGAAAAAATTCTGATGGAAAAAAAACCCAAATCATTCCACCATTTCCAGACAATGAAAATCCGACGACGGGGCGGGACCACTCCTTCCACAAGGCGTGCTCACAGGCGAATGACGTCACCGACAGGCGTGGAAAAACTCACGCATGCGCACGAGGGTTCAAGCTTGTCTGACGTGAAAACATATGAATCAAATCCATATGGTTTAAAAAAAAAATAAAAAGGTACGATACTTTATGGACAGACCTCGTACACAACCAGACCTCGTCCCCTGACAAAGCTACAGGACATAAAATAAAACGGCCTCTCTGTCCTTTCAATTTCCCACTTTCTGTGTTTTTGTCCATCTCCCTCCTGCTCATTGACTGTGCCTGTAAGGTGCTTTTAGCGGGCCCCGTGTGGCCGCGCTACAGACGGATGTGTGGCCCTCGGGAGCCGCAGGCGGAGAGCAACACTGATCATGTCAGACAGGCCAGGGAGGCTGCATAAGATCATCATCACCCAGAAGTGAAGTGAATTGCCGCAGTGGCACTTTCACACAACCTCTGACCTCTGGAGTAACCTTTCAGGTCATGATCAAGGTCATGGGTCACTAGGGGCCTCTGTGATCATAGACCTGACAAACCTCCTCTCTCCTTTTCCTCATCTTTTTCACTGCACTGCCTGTTTGTGTTTTCTTCCTGGCTATCTTTCTTTTTCCATTTGTTTTTCTATTCCTTACTCCCCGTCACAGACCAGGACGAATTGAGACATCCTGTCCCCTGGGAGTGCAAAAGGGAAAGCAAGAGAAAATCAATAGGGAGGATGAGTGAAGACCCAGGGGCCCCATCAAAAACAGAATGTTTCTCATCTGTGCTGGTATGATTCACATATGATTCACAGTAACATAGTGCAACTGCTTCTGACAAAAGGGAAGGCAGCAGTAAAAAGAGAGACCGTGCCAGTGTATAGCACTGACAGGGACGTCGTGTAAAGTCTGCAGTCTGTGCATCTTTTGTGTGCACTGTCTGTCACCAGCACTCCTGCCTCGACTAAGTGCAGTGTTATCATCTTATAAGGATTAGGTTAAAACCTAATCCTTATAAGATGGACGGCATGATCCATATAAAATTCCACGATGAGCCCTTGTGCGTGTGCATGTATCCTTCTGCCTCAGTTGCAGGCATGTTCAGACAAGATTGTGGCTAGCTGGGAGCAGATACTGTAATTTGTATATAGACCATTTGCAACAGGGTCTAACAGAAATTGATGCAAAAAAAGAAAGAAAAGAAAAAGATTTTGTAAAAAGAGGGGGAAGGAAAGAATAAACCAATGTGAATTCAAAACTTTGTATTGCATTTTGACCTTAGTTTGAGCTACGATTAAATATTAATAAAAAACTGACAGAAAAGTATGATTTTGACCTTGACTAACCAGTGCTTTTTTTGAAAAAAGGCATTCACCAAGATCAATATACAGTTAGTTCAATGATACAATGGCAACATTTCGTTATTTTAAATGTCCATCACAACATGTATGAGCTCACAGTGCAGACTGACATCTTCAGTTTGAGGGCACATATTTTATAATTTGTTGAACAATGTTGGAATGGTAGCACTGTGTATATATTTGATACCTGTTTTTAAGGGACCAAATGTAGTGATCTGATTAGCACATCAGCTCTTTCACAATTAGTGTTTTACCTCTTTTTATTTAGATGGAAAAGGTCTGGGGTTGATTAAATATTGCATCTGGAAATGCTTTTTATTAACTGCCAAACATGAAGGTAAAAGAACAATAACTACCAATGAGGCAAGCAATATTTAGGCTGAAAAAAAACCCCAAATCCAACAGACAGATAGTCTGGGTATAGGCATTAGAGTTTACCAAATCAGGTATTTGCTCTGTTCTTAAAATTAAAGAACACACCAGTAAATTCAGACATCAAAACAAGCGGAGATGTGTTGTACAGGTTGTCTGGCTGGAGGGTTGCCAACCAGGACCCAAGGTGGTTCCTTGATGCCGTGAAAGTGCGGCACCGACCCGTGCTCCCAGACTTGACTATAACAGGTGTGGTGGATTACAAAACAATTCTTTCCCTTGGTAAAAAAAACAAACAAAAAAAAAAACTCCTATAACAATGGGCTAAAACAAGAACACCCTCCACGGGGGAGGCATCAATGTGCAAAAGTCAGAGTTTACCAAAGAACACATAACTGAAGACATTTACAGTTCTAGAACAACATCCATTGGGTGGATGAGGAAAATATCAACTTATACCAGAAAGATGGGTCGAGAAGATTACAGTGCTGTTCAGAATTATTGACATCTCCATATTTAGGTAGATAAATGACCTTTTTTGTTAAACTGCCCCAATTGCTCATAGTTGCTAAAGTGAATCCAGTAGAGTTTCACATTGGAATTTGCCACTCTTTTACACTGGATGCCCTTCCTGACACACCTCCAGTTCCCCAGAGAAACACATGTACTCCATTGCTAAGCATGTGTCTCCCAGTCAAACACTAATCACAACATACTGTGCAAGACCAAACAGGATCAGGTGTGGTCAGAGTGGCACTGCTGTGCAAACACATAATTGACAATATGCAAATAACCTATTTTTCATAATCAAAATATTTAATAACATGTCCAAAGTTATTGAAAAACAAAAATGTTTTCATGTCATGAAAAAAGGTACTACCATTTTTGTAGCTTTTGCAGTTGATTTTCTTTAGACAAGTCAGGGGATGGATACATAAACATTTCTAAATCACTGAACATGTTTTGGAGAAACAATAGCATTTTCTTAAAGAAAAGAAAACTGAGCTACTGTCCAACTTCCCAGGAAGCACACATGAGAGATGAACCTAGATTTGATCTGTTTACTTGTATTAAAATGCTTCTTTGTACCACTCCATCATGAAGCAGATTAACTGGTGATGCAACTGAAAAAAGTGACACGAATCACAGTTTCTCCAATCTCAGCCACATATGCCTATAACACCTTCAGAGCTGTCATGGGTGTTTTCCCTCATGAATCTCCATTGTGCATCCTCACTCAATTTTTGAGAACTTCCTACTCTGTACAGATTTACTATATAGTACTACATGACTTGCAAGTCTTAATGATTGAGGTAAATGAAGTCCAAGACATATTAGGTCATTTGGAAATGTTTATGTATCCGTCCCCTGACTTGCCTCAAGTAAACTGGCTGCAAAAATTATAATTTCTCAAAATGTGCCAATAATTGTCAGGGGTACGTTTTATGTCAGTTTTAATTTCACTACATGAAAGTCTTCTTGTTGTTCGGCCTTTCTCAAAGAGTGGTTCATGGCCCCAAGTTGTACATGACTGATCTCTAGTGGTTCGTGAGTATATTGGTAAAATATCATATTTTAAATTAATATCATATTCTAACTGAAACCTGTTTAAAACAACTCTAAAGTCTAATAGATAATAACATATATTACCTTATATATATTAACTAACTTACATTATTAACTTAATGATGTAAATTATTATTGTTTTTGGATTTTTGAGGGGTTAGGTTATATTTTTTTAACTGGGCAAGCGGTCTTTGGTCTGAAAAAGTTTGAGAAGTATGGTTGTTGTTCATTGAATATATAATAACAACAGTATAATGCAAAATTGGTTTGTTTATATTTATGTCAAAATAAAACCTATAATTCTGCACTTAAAAATGAACTGTGCCAATAATTCTGATGAAGGTTGTGTGGTTTCTTTACAATTTTTAAGAACTTCTGGCAAAAGGAGCAGAATGAAGTCTGAAGTATATTCTGCACAAGACTGCATTATCTGCTCTCCTTCCAAATGCTTTCAAACTCTTTTCCAGTGTGGACAGACGGTGACCTGAAGCACGCTGTGAAAGCAATGCCCCAAAGAGTAAACAGGAAATGAAGACAACTGTAGAGTATCATCGGAGAACTAATCCAGCATCTGGTGATGTCTGTGGCTTCTACATTAAGGACACACTACTAAAGGTCTGCAACAAAGCACTACAAACTAGAAGGGGAACTAGCAGAGTGCATACCTCATGCAAGCCCCACGGTCTCCTTTATTACACCCACCAAGGACGTAATAAAATCATCGGCCTTTATTTATTTGTCTGTCTGTCTGTCTGTTAGCAGGATTACGTCTAAACTACTGCACGGATTTTGATGAAATTTTCACAACAGATAAATATTAGGCCATGGAATAATCCATTAAATTTTGGAGGTGATCTGGTTCCGGATCTGGATTCTGGATCAGGTTTCACGTTATATAGGCTTTGAAGGATTACTGTTAGCAGGATTACGTCAAAGCTACTTCACAAATTTTAAAGACATTTTCAACACAGATACATATTAGCCCATGGAAGACTCTTAGAGGTGATCCAGATCTAGATCCAGATTCATATTCTGGATCAAGATTTCACTTTATATCGGCTTTGAAGGATTACTGTACGTCAAAACTACTTCACGGATTCTCACCACATTTGCACCACAGATAGATATTAGGCCATGGAAGACTCCACTGAATTTTGGAGGTGATCCGGATCCAGATTGGTGGACATCAGAAATATCTGATTGCTCTTGTTTTAAATTAAGCCCCACATCAAATTCCAATCCTTAGTTCAAGATGACAGTATTTATTGGTTTTGAGTCTTCATGTTAACAAACTGGAAGGGATAGACTCTTTCACTGCACTGTGTCAGGACACATGCCTAGGCTTTTGTTATTTTATGTAAAAACATAATGCCAACGCCAATACATTTGTTTTTAACTCCAATCTTTTGTGCAGACAGCTAAAATTACAAGTCTGCCCATATCCAAATATTTACGGCCCTCAGTCTACATGCGCTTTTAAAGTTGTGTTTCAGTCGGTATGGATCCCAACACAAGACAAGCCCAGACGTTAAAATACTGACCGAAAATACTTAAGATGAAATGCAGAATTTAAAAAAAATGCAGAAAAAATACAAACCCTCTTATGAGGATGACTTGTCACACATAAACATGTGCACATACACAAGCACACACAGAGACCCCACCCCCACACCCCCACCCCCACTCACCCCACCCCCAGTGAGGAAAAGTGAATGGATGTAGCAGGAAGGAGGAGGACCCAGTGGAGACACATGCATCTTGTTTCATCTCCTCCCACTCCTCCTTGTTTGCCATTTTTTTCCCTGCTTACACTCAGACTTGATGACATCGTGTGTCTGTGGGGAGAAATCACGCTGTCCCACTCACCGCCTCGCCTGTTTTTCCTACCCATCTCACACCCACACACACACACACACACACACACACACACACACACACACACACACACACACACACACACACACACACACACACACACACACACACACACACACACACACACACACACACCTGTCTAATCATTTTCCCTTTGACTTTGGCTCATAGTCACATAATGACCTTATAGTTGATTCTTTACACAGAATAAAGTGCCATGAACTAATGGGACAGCTTTTACTTAGGTGTTTGTTCAGATCACCGAATTAAAAATTGGAGTCAGTTACTTTGATTTCTAGTTAGAGGGTGGTGCAGTTTTGGGTCTTATCTAATAAATAAAACATTCCTGACAAACCTTTTCAAAGCCACTCTGCATGCCTAATTTTCAGATCAAATGTTTATTCATTGGCTAAATTAAAAATGCATACTGTGAGATAAATCCCAAAAATCTCCATAAGATGCACGAGGCAGCTGTGGGTTTGAGTAGGGAGACACCTAGTGGCCACATGCTGACGTAGCGTTTTATGAAGGGCTGAGAGCACGTGCACTGTCGTTTTTTATTTCACAATTAAACAAAATCAACCAATCACATTCGGTATTTTAGAATGATCTGAATACGACTTTCCAAGCTTGGGATCTAAATTTAGTCCCAGTGATTTCATTTCTCCATGCTGTGGTAGATCCTTTAAAAAAAAAAAAAAAAAACAAACAAACTGAGTTTAATTTATTATGAGCACATAAAGGACAAACAATATAGGTTGATAAATAGTACCAGTCAAAAATTTCCTTTCTTTACAATTTTTTTTTCCACATTTTAATTTATAAATAAAGTTATCCCAACTCGGGCAGCATAGAGTCCCTTTATTCAGAGAACAGCATCAACTCAGAACATGGCGCCATTTTGGGGCCAATTGTGCTGAACTACTGAACCTTTTGTTTTCAACATTTTTAAAAAAATCAGTTAACCACATACAGCAACACATCAAGGTACAGGTACGATCAAAATAAATATAAAAATAGTTAAGCTATCAAATTTACATGAATTTACATTTTATGATGATTTATTTAATTAATGTAAAGCCTGATTTATGCTTCTGGAGCTCTGGAACTCTGTGTCATGCAGTGACATGCATGACAGTGTTAAAGTTCTCTGTCACTGGAATATACTTTATCATGGATTAATTTGACCCTCAACAAGCTTTTCTTTCTACAATCATCACTTCCAATTCAAAGGTAAGCTATACAGTTTTCTCTTTTTCTGACTCCGTATTGTAAATTTGCAGACTTTTCTGCCAAATGTATGTGATCCCGAAATATAATCGGAGTGCGCACTCCAAAAACTATTATTATATGAGCGATGCGTCGCAAAGCTCACTCATGGTACAGGGCATCCTAAACAGGATGTGCCAACTTTTAAATCCACAGTAAAACAGGAAATGTTCAAATGTCAAACAGTTCTTGGATCAACACTTTCTGGATTGATAGACGAGATCCCATGGAATCTCACGAGAACTCAGTGGCAAGCTCACACTCAAACAGGAAGTGCCAATTTATCAGTCAGAGTGAAACAGGAAATGTTGAACACTTCCTGGCATGGATGGAGCTACAGCGGAGGCCGGGGTTTCACTGGACTCTCCTGAAATCTGACTGGACACAGATGATTGACATATCACAGCACCACACGTCTGGTTGAAAGACCTGCATTTTCAAATTAGTGAGTCACATTGACTGCTAAGTTCCTCCTGTCCAGTAGTGGGTGCTGTGTACCACAAAAAGTTATAATACAACTTAGTAGAAGAAGAAAAATGTTTGACTCAGATTTGAACTGAACACGTTTGAACTATGGACTTCTAATCACACCAAACTTATATTGGCGAGTAAACGACCGTATTTTATGTCAGAAATGAGGTCCAGGTTGTTAAAAGCAGCATTTCTCCTTTAATTTGGGTTGGTTTATATGCACGTTTAAGCTAACAGACAGCAGCTGGTTCATGCTCTGTTGGCTTATTAGTGCAGCAGATAATTGAAACAATCCTTCAAATGGTGATACAAGCATCAAATCAGCACAAATACAGCTGGAGCTAAATTAATGGAGCAACTTTAACTTTTGACCCCTTTACAAACTGAAACTGACCTTTGTCACCATTCTTGCTGCTTTTACTTCATTCTCTGTAACATTCATTCACAGATTGTCCAAACTATACCTTTTTTTGGAAGCTTTATGATCAGGCAAATAATGTGGTGTAGTTATCTATATGATTGGAGCATCTTTTAATTTTGACCCCTGTCTAATTCTTCAATTGACCCCTACCTGGCTGCCTATTGAAAATTCAAGTGGCCAATCATTTTTTTTAAAGAGTTCATGTCTATGGATTATTTGTGCCGAATGTGCTTATATCACCTATTTCACACATTTTGTTTATTCCATTTCAAATATATATTTTTTTTCTAAAATTATCTCCCTTAACTCAAACTGAAAGAAAATCTCTACAACTTGATATAAATTAATTAAAAAAGATAAAATCCAGCTTCCTCATGAAGTGGTGTAGAGGAGGATTTTCCTAAAAAGAAGACCTGAAAATTCAGCTACAATTTGACAGAAAGTAAATTTGAGATGAAAGCCTAGATTTGATGTTTTGGTGAAATAAACTTTAGTATTTCTTCATAATTGTGGCATTATTACTGTTTTGTTTAAAAATGTTTAATTTTCACTGTTGTTGCACTTTGTGTCAAATCATAGTTCATATATATCATATTGATATGAAAATTCAGTAAGGTATATCTTCTATTATACATTCCAAAACTAAGGTGGAACTCTACTAGTGTTTACTAAGGTGCACCTAAATATCTTTAAATAAATAAAGAGAGAGAGTAGAGCCACTTTAGTGCCTGGTCATGAAAACCAGGAATGGTAGGTTGAAAAGCTTTATTTATCCCATGGAAACTCTCCTACCCACCTAAGCAGCTCAGGAATATGGACAGCATGTATATAAGTGACATTTACATGACAATTTATATGACAATATTGAGATACGATAATTTGTCCATATTGTACAGCCCTACTGTCAACCAGCTGAAAACTGAATATTAATTTATATCTACATTAAAAATGCTTAAAGTGGCAGGGGGCTAAGAGGGCTGTAATTGGGGGGGGGGGGGGTCAGCTGAAAAGTAAAAAAGAAAAATGCTTAAAAAGGTGGGTAGTATGGGGGGGGGGGCAGAGCCCCTCCAAAAGCTGAAAGGCAAAATAAGGAAAATGCTTATAAAGGCGGGGGGTCTGCTGAAATGTTTTAGTCATGCTCATGCTCTCAAGAAGTGGCGTTTGCATGTTCTCCCCATGTTTACGAGGGTTCCCTCCGGGGGCTCCGGCTTCCTCCCACATCCAAAGACATGCAGGTTAGGCAGACTGGAAACTTTAAATTGACCATAGGTGCACATGTGGGTGTGAATGTGTCTGTCTATATGTGGCCCTGTGACAGACTGACGTCCTGTCCAGGGTGTACCCTGCATCACGCCGCAATGACTGCTGGGATAGGCTCCAGCCCCCCATGAGTAAGCAGTTGATGATGAGTGAGTTATCCCAACTAATAAACATGCTCCCCCCCCCCCAATAAAAGCATTAAACATATTTAATGTTCTTTGTTGAGGAATTACTGTAGACTGTTCCATTATTTCAATTTCAATTTATTTTCATTTATTTAGTGCCAAATCACAACAAAGTTGCTTCAAGGCGCTTCAACCAAGTAAGGTCTAACCTTACCAACCCCCAGAGCAAGCATACAGGCAACAGTAGTAAGGGAAAAGCTCCCTTTGATGATTTGAAGAAGAAACCTTAAGCAGACCAGACTTAAAGGGGCGACCCTCTGCTTGGACCATGCTACCTACACAATTAACATAACAATTTACAAAACCAATGTACAGGAAATGTTGCCAGTGCACAAGACAGGAAGGTTTCAGAAACAGACACCACACCCATTTATGGATGGAGCCGCACCTCAGAGAGGGAAAAAAAAAAACAATCAGGCATCAGAAAGACAACAAATACAGTATAATTATTTATAGAACTATGCAAAAGTCTTAAGCCCCCTGATGTTTCACTGTAAATGTTGTTACTGATTTTCACCCTTTATTAGTATATAATTAAAAAGCAAAAGCAAACAAAAATATATATTTTAAAATTAAAGTTGAAATATAAATAAATAAAAAATACATAAAACTCTGGGGAATTTTGCCCATTTGTTAAATAATGAGTCAATTAAAACAGACTTTTTCAAAAGAAAAGCCAGATTACTTTGTAAATTTAGAGGTTAGTGCTCGATTCCATGAAGAAAATAGAGGATAATAATTAGAGAATAAAGTACTGATCAGCATGATGATCGTCGCATATTTATTTTATTTAGTTTTTAATGCACAGCACTGTTTACAATAACATTTCACATTTAGTTTTTTATTATTTTACAGCATCTTTATACAACCCCTGGCAATAATTATGGAATCACCGGCCTCGGAGGATGTTCATTCAGCTGTTTAATTTTGTAGAAAAAAGCATATCACAGACATGGCACAAAAGTAAAGTCAATTCAAATGGCAACTTTCTGGCTTTAAGAAACACTATAAGAAATCAGGAAAAAAATTGTGGCAGTCAGTAACGGTTGCTTTTTTAGACGAAGCAGAGGGAAAAAAATATGGACTCACTCAATTCTGAGGAATAAATTATGGAATCACCCTGTAAATTTTCATCCCCAAAACTAACACCTGCATCAAATCAGATCTGCTCGTTAGTCTGCATCTAAAAAGGAGTGATCACAACTTGGAGAGCTGTTGCACCAAGCTGACTGACATGAATCATGGCTCCAACACGAGAGATGTCAATTGAAACAAAGGAGAGAATTATCAAACTCTTAAAAGAGGGTAAATCATCACGCAATGTTGCAAAAGATGTTGGTTGTTCACAGTCAGCTGTGTATAAACTCTGGACCAAATACAATCAACATGGGAAGGTTGTTAAAGGCAAACATACTGGTAGACCAAGGAAGACATCAAAGCGTCAAGACAGAAAACTTAAAGCAATATGTCTCAAAAATCGAAAATGCACAACAAAACAAATGAGGAACGAATGGGAGGAAAAACTGGAGTCAACGTCTGTGACCGAACTGTAAGAAACCGCCTAAAGGAAATGTGATTTACATACAGAAAAGCTAAACGAAAGCCATCATTAACACCTAAACAGAAAAAAACAAGGTTACAATGGGCTAAGGAAAAGCAATCGTGGACTGTGGATGACTGGATGAAAGTCATATTCAGTGATGAATCTCGAATCTGCATTGGGCAAGGTGATGATGCTGGAACTTTTGTTTGGTGCCGTTCCAATGAGATTTATAAAGATGACTGCCTGAAGAGAACATGTAAATTTCCACAGTCATTGATGATATGGGGCTGCATGTCAGGTAAAGGCACTGGGGAGATGGCTGTCATTACATCATCAATAAATGCACAAGTTTACATTGATATTTTGGACACTTTTCTTATCCCATCAATTGAAAGGATGTTTGGGGATGATGAAATCATTTTTCAAGATGATAATGCATCTTGCCATAGAGCAAAAACTGTGAAAACATTCCTTGCAAAAAGACACATAGGGTCAATGTCATGGCCTGCAAATAGTCCGGATCTTAATCCAATTGAAAATCTTTGGTGGAAGTTGAAGAAAATGGTCCATGACAAGGCTCCAACCTGCAAAGCTGATCTGGCAACAGCAATCAGAGAAAGTTGGAGCCAGATTGATGAAGAGTACTGTTTGTCACTCATTAAGTCCATGCCTCAGAGACTGCAAGCTGTTATAAAAGCCAGAGGTGGTGCAACAAAATACTAGTGATGTGTTGGAGCGTTCTTTTGTTTTTCATGATTCCATAATTTTTTCCTCAGAATTGAGTGATTCCATATTTTTTCCCTCTGCTTGGTCTAAAAAGTAACCGTTAATGACTGCTACAATTTTTTTTCCTGATTTCTTATAGTGTTTCTTAAAGCCAGAAAGTTGCCATTTGAAATGACTTTAGTTTTGTGTCATGTCTGTGATCTGCTTTTTTTCTACAAAATTAAACAACTGAATGAACATCCTCCAAGGCCGGTGATTCCATAATGTTTGCCAGGGGTTGTAGTTTGTTTTGCTGTAAACACACACTGTGGGAAGAATTGCACGGATGCATGCTGTGTATTTTGTTTTCAGACAAACAACTCTGTACAACTTGTGACAACCCACAAAAATATATCAGACTAGAAGTGGCATTCAGAGTGCAACACCCACGTTACGTTTGACACTTATGAAAATTCATTCTTTGTGATTTAGTGATACCATAATATATGGTCCTGTGTGATCTTGAGCCATTTTACATGCAACCTTTCCACCACGTCTAATCCACACTGGTCCAAGCTGTTTGAGTTAAAGTTACAATCCTGAGTTTGATGTTCAAAGGTCAATGAAGGTCAAAGGTCTTATGACTAACTACTGAGTTGCCTGTGGGGATCCACGGGCTCTAGATTGGTGTGTGACTCCAGAATGTTTTTAGACCTTAGACTTCAACTGTTTTTAGAAGAGGAACTCAACCCTTTTATTTCCTGTTATTTATAACCCCAATTCCAATGAAGTTGGGACGTTGTGTAAAATGTAAATAAAAACAGAATACAATGATTTGCACATCCTCTTCAACCTATATTCAACTGAATACACCACAAAGACAAGATAATTCATGTTCAAACTGATAGACTTTGTTGTTTTTGTGCAAATATTTGCTCATTTTGAAATGAATGCCTGCAACACATTTCAAAAAAGTTGGGATTGGGCAACAAAAGACTGGGAAAGTTGATGAATGCTCAAAGAACACCTAATTGGAAACAGGTGTGTGTCATGATTGGGTATAAAAGGAGCATCCTCAAAAGATGGGGTGAGGATCAACACTTTGTGAACTGCGTGA
This sequence comes from Thalassophryne amazonica, assembly GCF_902500255.1. NCBI lineage: Eukaryota > Metazoa > Chordata > Actinopteri > Batrachoidiformes > Batrachoididae > Thalassophryne > Thalassophryne amazonica. The sequence goes on from NC_047106.1 coordinate 98,698,638, forward strand.
AAAAATGGTCCAACAGTTTAAGAACAATGTTTCTCAATGTTCACTTGCAAGGAATTTAGGGATTCCATCATCTACAGTCCATAATATAATCAGAAGATTCAGAGAATCTGGAGAATTTTCTACACGTAAGCGACAAGGCCAAAAACCAACATTGAATCCCTCAGGCGGCACTGCATTAAAAACTGACATCATTGTGTAAAGGATCTTACCTCGTAGGCTCAGGAAGACTTCAGAAAACCTTTGTCAGTTAACTGAGTTTGTCGCTACATCTACAAGTGCAAGTTAAAACTCTCCCATGCAAAGCAAAAGCCATACATCAACTTCCAGAAACGCCACCGCCTTCTCTGGGCCCGAGCTCATCTGAAATGGACAGACACAAAGTGGAAAAGTGTGCCAAAGCCCCGCCTCCTCTGTGCTTACAGTGTCAAAAATAAGATAATTCTGTGCAGTTATACAGTTTTGTAGTATATTATCAAGACTTTTGTCTCATGGTCACCTTGAAAAGAAGCTGAGCTTCTTTACCTCCTGGATGTCCACTTCATAGGCAAAGAAATAGTCCTTTTGGGGAGAACCATAGATGTAGATGCCAGAATCACCAGGCCCCGCCCTGAAAAATCACAAGACTAAAAAGACGGGTGGAGGTTCGCCTTTGCAGGCCGCCGCTGGGAGAGATCTGACTGCTGTCCACAAGCTTCATGCCACGGTGATCTGTCAGCACTCTGGTGTCCTCAGAGCTGCTGGAGTGCTTCTGATAGAACCACACCACTGAGTGGACCTGAAAGAGACGGAAAAAGGAAAAAGTCGAAGAAAATCTGAGGATCAATGCAGCCATTTTGATCAACAATAATGTGGCCTGCTGTTATTATTGTTATTCATCAAGGCATCTTTCATCAGTCTTAATACTAACCTACAAGGGCTTACAAATGTACTTAGAAGAGTGCAAAGAAGTTTGTAGTTGAAATGCACCAATTTAAACTTTGTCCTAATTTTCATAAAAATTTCCCAGCTTTCAAAAATGATCCACTTTATCAGATCTCATCATCACTGAGCAAAAATGTCCAGTGTACACTGTGAAAATCATTTTACAAAAATGTTGTCAAATTCAAAGAATAAATCAACTTTCCCAGTGTTTGCAAATTTACATTGGAAGGTGTGTGTGTGTGTGTGTGTGCGTGCACGCACGTGCACGCACAAACACCAAGGATTGACAGCATCTTTCAGCTGACAGAACAGTCAGAATTCTGACTTTTATTCCCACCAGACGTCAGCGTCATGAGGTCAGAGTGCCACACAACAAGATGAAAGGAAACACGATCTGACAACAACAAAATAAGATGAAGATGCAGATAAAAAGAAAAATTCAAGCACACATTTGGATGACCACTTAATCATTTGATCAACTCTTGTCTGAGTCAAGAACAGTTCATCAACAAAATTTCCGTCATCTGTCGATCACTTTTTGACATCTTCAGTCTGTAAACACAACTAACTGTTAAAACATAATTTCTGCTGCCCTCTGTCTGTTACTGGATGTAACTACAAGGGCACCACTCTGATGCAGGTTACTTCCCCTAGTCAAGGCTCGTACCCATTTACAGCTGGATGGACTGAGACAATGCAGATGAAGTGTCATGTACATGGACACAGACAGGCAGCATGAGCAGGAATGAAACCTGCCAAACCCACGTCTACATATTCTCAAGGTCAGTCATCCAGGCATTTAACCTCAAGGGGCAGGTTTTCTCTGTGAAAATATCGCCGAACTCAAAATAAAAACATGCAATTTGGTCACTTTTCAAATGGGTCAGACTCATCATTAAAGTCAGTTTAATGGTTCATTTCAGGTCAGCTTGGTGTATAAGTTTCATCGTTCCGGGCAGTGAGAGCTGTCAGCCGACTGTTAGAAGCAACTTAGAGACAATAAAAAACTGGCTGATTTCAACAGAACAGCATACAGACCGAGCTTGTTTTCACCGAGCGGCCAGTCACGGAAGCGTGAATTCTCACCTTCAGATTGGCCACTTTGCTGAAGTGTTGACTTTGAGAATAGGTCGTCCAGCTCCTTAACCTCTCTCTCAGTTAAATGGCCTATCTCACAATATTAAACTGCTAATTTCCATTCTGTCATTTACTGTTTTGTGCAGTTTGAAACAGTGAATCAATGATGTGAAGTGAAATGGTTCATTTATGCCTATGTTTTGAACACACATCCAAAGTTAAAATTAAATGATTTCACTGATGAACTCATCCTGTCTGCTGTTAATCAGTGACATCACCTGGTGGAGTTGGTTTCAAAGAAACCTGCACCCCCTTTGCCTTTGAGTTCTGAGGCATTCTGCTGTCTCCACCTCGCTGTCCAGGTTATTTATTGTTCAAATTACAAAAAAAATCATTTTGTTTTTAATGGTGTTTATTTCTGAGATTTTATTTTGTTTCTCCACAGATTATAACTGCATTTCATTTTAATGGAAGAGATTATTTTGTATGTAAGTTTTATATTTTCAGGTAATTCATCTTGAGAGAATTTTATGTTCAAGTATTTAAAGAAAGAGATGTGTTTTGGAATATAGAGTATCAGTCTTTCAGCAAATAATTGAATCTAAATGAATTTGATTGTATTTTCAGTGCTTCCCCTACCAAGTAACTGTCATGCTTTTCTTTTCACAAACATGGGAATGACAGACAAAAACGTCAGTAACATGCACAGCTTTATGTAAAACGGTATCAAAATTTTCCACCATCCTAGCAGCGACCTGTGGGGGAGAGGGGGGGGGGCAGTCAGATTTGTTTTCACGGGGCCTATAATCCCTGGCTGCGCCCCTGCTTCTGGGTCTGGGCTTCAGGTGTTGACTCACCATGTGAGGCCTAGATTTTAGTGAAACTCACAAAAGCTCCTTTGAGTGGTAACAGGAACCCGGACAGACTGCCACGTCGAAATGTTTGCACACGCACACACACCACTAATATGCATCTTTGTGTACATTTTGGATTAAAAGCGATGGAAGTGTGTGCATTTGTGCTGTAACTCCTGACTCCTGGCTGTAACCTCTGTGACGTGCGTGTTTATTGACACGGCTGTAAAGGTATGATGGCACTGGGTGTGGCACAGCAGGGTGTCTTGAAGGTGCTTCTCGTCACATCTATCAGTTATTCCCTGAAGTCGTGCGCGGCTGATGAGGCGGCGGCTCGTAAAACACAGTTTTGGAGGTATTGGGGGGGGGGACGCCTAAAGCTGCACTTCGTCCAAACTGAAACTTTTACGCCTTGGGGGACACGCGCATATGAATGAAGATGCGCGTGCGCGGCCGCCGCTGGATCCTGCTGCTGTTCGGCGCGTGCCTGCTGTACCGCGCGGGCCGCCGCTCCCGGGAGCCGGCGGGCGCCTCCGCCGCCGCCGACGCGCGCTGGAACAGCTCGGCGCGGCTGCTGCTGCTCATCTGGACGCATCCTTTCGGCGTGTACCGACCCCTCCCGGACTGCTGGGCGCGCTTCAACATAGCCGGGTGCGTGCTCACGGACAGCTGGCCCGCGTACCCGTACGCTGACGCTGTGGTAGTTCACCACCGGGAAATTGCCGACGGCGACGCGGATCTGCCGCCGGAGCCGCGGCCGCCTCACCAGAAGTGGATATGGATGAACTACGAGTCGCCCACCAACACGTACGCGCTTCCGCGTGTGGAGGGCGCGTTTAACCTGACGATGACCTACCGGACGGACTCGGACATTTTCCTGCCTTACGGGTATTTAGTCCCACGCACGAGCGCCAGTGCGCTCAACCCGCGACCTCTCCGCGTGCGCTCGCGCGAGCAGGTTCTGCGGCCACGCCTCCTGGCCTGGGTCGTCAGTAATTGGTCGCCATCGCACGCGCGCGTGCTGTTCTACTACATGCTGAGGAGGTACGTTCGAGTGGATGTGTTCGGGCGCGCGGGCCGCCCCGTGCCGGGGGGAGACGTGGTGCGCATATTGGAGTACTACCAGTTCTACCTGGCCCTGGAGAACTCTCAGCACACCGACTACATCACGGAGAAGCTGTGGAACGCCGTGCTGGCCGGGGCCATCCCCGTGGTCCTGGGGCCCCCCAGACGCAACTACGAACGCTTCCTGCCCCCGCAGGCCTTCATCCACGTGGACGACTTTCCCACAGTCAGAGAACTGGCGCAGTACCTGGTGACGGTGAGCCACAGCTCCGCGCAACTGATGCAGCACCTCGAATGGAGGGAGCGCTACAGCGTCCACGTGCCCCCCTTCTGGGACGAACACTACTGTACAGCGTGCAGAGCTGCAAGGAAGACCAAAGGCCAGACCACCGTGGTCCGACACATAACACAGTGGTTCGAGTCATGAAACAAAATTGAATCATAAAGTGAAACTGCATCACTTAAAGGGGCCTTATTGTCAAACATCAGTTTGTAGCTTCCTTTAATGGGTGATGTTTCATGTGAAACATTTCCAGAGTTACACAGTTCTGTGAGTGAATGTAGAGATTCTGCTGTCAGGAAAAAAATGCAGGCGTGAAATTGCTCATGTTCAACTTGATAATAAATATCTTTATTCAGGATATCCTGGCTAGTCACAGTAAACAGTATTAAATACAGCACCCTGAGTCTCTTAACACCAGGGTGCTCACACATTCAAGCATTCGATTACCTATCATCATACCATTGCACATTGTGACTAAAATAAAAAATTTAAATAACAACATTAAAATTCAAAGTCAGTGGTATGTTAAGAGTGTTTTTCATTCGACAAACAGCACATAAATATCAGTAGTAGCACTGAGAGGCTGAGAGAGACAGCAAGAGAGGGAAGTAGGGGACCAGCCTATTTCCAGATGTGGACTTCTGTGACGAAGTCATCACCATGGAGATCCGCCGGTTGTGTCTGTTATATTTTTGTATATGTTCTTTCTTAGTGTTTTAAGTGTTTTCAATGTTATTGTTGTGCCTGACTAACATGGATGCCCTTCTCTGTTTGCTGCTAGTCAGATCTACCTACAAGTACAAATAAAGTCACTTGAACCTAATAAACACCTTAAACGAGGTTGGTCAGTTAGACTCAAAGATAGGGGAGGCTTTTTTTGTCACACAACTGAGTCACAAAAGCTCCACCTCTTTATCCATTTATGAGTTAGTTGTGACGTAGGCAGAGTAAGTGCTGTCACCGTTGCAATGCCCAGATATGTTTTGGTCACCATCTTGAGATGGTCAGCAACCAGAGGTGGGACAGAGTCACCATCAAGTCATGAATTAGCAAGTCTCAAGACATAATGACCACCAGTTGTTTGCAAGCTGACTTGGGACTTGCAGATTGATGACTTGACCGTGACTTCGTCCCACTTCTGTCAGCAACTATTCAGTATCAAGGAGTTTCTTGTCAGTGGCTCTTATGGGCCTTAACTTTTGTGCATTGCTTAAAAGAACCAAGGTAAGTTCACTGACATACGTCACAGAAGTCCACATCTGGGCTCCTGGTTGCTGAGACATGTTAATGAACGGCTTTGTATGATACACCAATGGTGGGTGGGGGTGCAGCAATCTAATGTCATGCACCTGCCATCACCGTGGAGATCCACCATACTGGATACAACTAGAAGATGTTGACATTAAACACTATAACTTAAGTGTTATTTACTGATTACACCTGCATGGCAGCACGGTGGATTAGTAAGCACTGTTGCCTCACAGCAAGAAGGTCATGCGTTTGATTCCCACTTGTGGTTTTTCTTTAGGGAGTTTGCATGTTCTCCCCCTTGTTTACGTTAATTAATAAATTAATGCATTAATTTATTAATGCATTACAAGTGTGACTCCTGCATCACTCAAGATGGAACCAAATGCAAAAAAATAAAATAAAAATATAGGTGATTACAATGAAAACATTCTCACCACGTGCAAGAAGATGTTTATTCACAAACTTTAAAAAAATGAAGTTGTACAGTAAAGTAGAATAAAACTGCTGTCCTTTTATAGTGGCTTCAGCTTGGCTTTTTAAAGTAAAACTTTCCCAGTGGTGCCCAGGGTTGGGTAGGATTACTTTGAAATGTAATCAGATTACAAGTAATCCAAATGTATGTACATACATACATGTAATCCACATGTATTCTCTCAAAGTAATCCTACCTAACCTTGGTGGTGCCATCTTCATGACATGTCCTGATTAGTTAACTACAGTCTCATCTCACCTGTTTAGCCTTGGCTCATCAGAATAGAAGGCAAAGCCAATCTGTGCCATCCTGCTGATTTGTTTGTAGCCCTCAAGGCTTGTTGTTGCGACACTGGAGCAGAATCAGACTGCTGTCATCCGCTGACATGAAATAAAAAACGTTCTCCATTAAGGCGGCAAACTTTGATGGTCTCAGATGAAGCTCACTCATAAGAAGAAAACGTTGCAGTTCCTTGACTGTCCGTTTGAGGATGGCTCCAAAAGTTGAGCTGTTCCCAATGAAATCAATGTTAAAATGTACAACTTTAGAGCAGAAATAAATATGTTTACAGCCTGGTACAAAAAAAAAAATTTTTTTCTCTCTATAGATAGTTTCTCCCTCCATGACAACTCTATGGGAGGTGATTTTTAATGTCTTTTTTTTTTCCTGACTTCTTAGTTTAGGGTACTTTAAGCCAAAAAGTTATGTGTAATTAGGGGCGTTGACACTTTGAGTAACAGCTGCTGAGCCAAGCGCCTCTGTCTCTCACAGTGTCGGCCATTCAGACGTCACTCAATACAGCCTAATATGGCTTGTTATGTGGTGAAATGTCCTAACAGATCATTGAAGACATCCCTGCTGCAATATTTGCACTGAATGAAATTCTCATCTCAATTAATGTTATATGTTAGCACTTTTAATATTTGTTGGTAGCGTCATACGCTACTGTCCGGTTCATGCATGACTACTGAGGAAATAAAGATGCAACCTTTTAATGCCCACACCAGTTAACAGTTATGAGAACCTCACGCAGTCCCCAAAAATATGATTTTAGTGGTTTAGTAAGCTTGTGAGTGCTCAGTTGTGCCTGTGTTATACTTTTGTATATGTTCTTCCTTAGTGTTTTCATTGTTATTGTTGTGCCTGACTAACATGGACACCCTTTTCTGTTTGCTGCAAGTCAAATCTACCTACTAGTACGAATAAAGTCACCTGAACCTAATAAACACCTTAAACGAGGTTGGTCAGTTAGCTGGTTCAGACTCAAAGATAAACGCAAAATAGACACAAAAGCTCCACCTCTTTATCCATTTATGGGTTAGATGTGACGTAGGCAGAGTAAGTGCTGCCAACATTGCAATGCCCAGATATGTTTTGGTCACCATCTCGAGATGGTCAGCAACCAGAGGTGAGACGAAGTCACCATCAAGTCACTCTCAAGTCATGAATCAGCAAGTCTCAAGTCATAATGACCACCAATTGTTTTCAAGCTGACTTGAGACTTGACTTGGGACTTGCAGATTGATGACTTGAGAATGTCTTGACAGTGACATTGTCCCACCTCTATTCAGTATCAAGGAGTTAGTTGTCAGTAGCTCTTACAACTGGGCCTTAACTTTTGTGCATTGCTTAAAAGAACCAAGATAAATTCACAGATCCAGGATCCGCTAATCCTCATCACACCAATCTGTTAACGTGTTTCTTTGAACTCATCAGGTTTTGATTTGACAAATTGGACCAAGTCATTAGAGATAATTGTGCACACTGGAGGTCTATGACTACAGTGTACTGTGTTTGTATGGTTTGGGTGAGTATGCGATCTGCAGAATTTTAGAATTTGGACACTTACAGAATTGAAACTGAGCCATAACAATTCTGCTACTGCAAAAGACAGAGGTGAGCAGAACTGTTAAACGGTTCTGGAAATGTCCATGTTTTCAGATTAAAAAGAAAATACATTTAACAGAAATGAAATCTTTAATCTGAAGTGATTTATGCAATGATGCTTGAAAATCTGTGAAACCAGAAAGGAGGGGTGGAAAAGAGTGACAAATTTATATCAGTGAGGATTGTTCGAGTGCAGAGGTCTTCAACTCATTCCAGAAAGGGGTGAGAGGGTGCAGGTTTTCTTTGCAACCACCCACACTCCAGCAGGTGATTTCACTGATTAACTGATTCCATCTGCTCAAAGTGATGTTAATCAGTGAATTGTTTTTATGTTAAGGATTGTTTTTATATTACCTGTCAGTACCTTCCTTCCCAGTGATAGAATGTACAGTAAAAGGTGTTAATTATTTAATGCTGCCAGTATGCTGTTAAATGCCTGCAGATCATTTCTCATTTGGCTGCATTGCCTGAATGAGTCCACAGCCACACAGCATACCGTTGGCAGATACCACTGATGGTTTCCAGCCAAAATGCTGTTCAAAAACTGCCACAGTGCACACAAAACCAACCAAAATATTAGATCTATGTTTTTCAGCATTTTAACTGTTCTGATTGCTTAGATTAGTGTATCATTAAATAGCAATTTTCTGAAGCGAAATAAATTTTTTAATCCACCCAATCTGGCAACACACACAATTTGTGCCATTTGTGCCTTGGCAGTCATGGCTTTTGATGAGCGGGGCGTTGAACTATACAGAGCTGAGAGCTGGTGCTGTGTCATATTTTGATAAATCTTGTTTTGGAAAGGAGTGAGAAGTTGGCAGAGGCTGCTGCCAGTGTAGTGTTTAGTGTCCTTCCGCATGCTAAAATGGAGATAATTTCAAAAATATCAATAGGTGTTTGTGCCATGGGGGATTATCAACTTACTAATGCATCGGGGTACTTTGAAGGATTTTGATGGCTGCACAATATTCTTTTATTATGTCCACCAAGGACATCGTAAAATCATTGGCATTTATTTATTTAGCTGTCTAAACTACTGCACAGATTTTGATGAAATTTTCATCACAGATATTAGGCCATGGAAGACTCCACTGATTTTTGGAGATGATCCAGATCCGGATTGACAGACATCAGAAATCTCAGATTGCTCTTATTAATGCACTGACTGCAGCAGGTACTTCCCATAAGAACAGCACCGCCAGGGGAGCAAGTTTTTTTCAAACATTTTTAAAAAAAAACCTTTGTGCTGGTGATCAACTGTAAACTTGTGTAGTTTCTTATGTCAAGTTGAAAAGAAATAGTTTCTCCTTGGTCAACAGCCTTTTAGGATGTGACAATGGAGTGTTCTCGAAAGGTGGATGATGTCATTTTATATACAGTAGTGTTCAGAATAATAGTAGTGCTATGTGACTAAAAAGATTAATCCAGGTTTTGAGTATATTTGTAAAAAGAGTGTGCATATCATGAATGCTTGGTCTTGTTGGATTTGTGAGAATCTACTGAATCTACTGGTACCTTGTTTCCCATGTAACAATAAGAAATATACTCAAAACCTGGATTAATCTTTTTAGTCATAGCACTGCTATTATTCTGAACACTACTGTGTGTGTGTGTATATATACATATATATATATATAATACCCCCAACTGCATTAGTTCCTGGTTTAGATCCTGAAGTTTTGTTGAACTTTTAAAACATGTTTTTAATTTCAGGGTGTTAATTTTGGCTGCTTTCCTCAATGATGTAACACTTGTACAGTCCCTAATCTATGGTAGTGCTGCTTGTGGTCCCATGATTTTTTTCAAGATGTTTACTAAGGAAGAACGTGACTTATTGAGATCCAAAATTTGGCTCCGAAAGCCTGAAGAAAAAGCATGTTGAAGAATATGGGAGAATATAGAGAATATAGTGTGGTCAGATGAGAGCCATAATACACACCATAAATGCAGAGGTGTCAAGTAACGAAGTACAAATACTTCGTTACTGTACTTAAGTACACTTTTTAGGTATCTATACTTTACTCCATTACTTATTTTTCTGCCTACTTCTGACTTCTACTCATTACATTTTCACACAAGTATCTGTACTTTCTATTCCTTACATTTTAAAACAAACAGCCTCGTTACTCTTGGCTTCAGTTTAATGTTTATATATATATATATATATATTTCACGTCATGTGCGCCTGTAATCAACTTTTCTGCAGCACGGCTTTGCTTTGAACCGTGAACCAATCGAAGCAGTGGTTCGCAGATTGAAGCAATGCTTCGACCTATTGCTTCGTTTATTCTTTCTTTCTTTCGCTTAATTTTCCCCCGCTAAAACCATAAAGAGCATACTTCTGTGAGTATTATTTACCTTTTCTATGTTAAACCGACCTGTTATGGTCTTCTGAAACAGTTGATAGATGTATTTTATAACTTAAAAACAGGAGCGATGCTAACGCGTTAGCATGTCTATGGCATTTTCAATGTTAAAACTTAGCATTAAGCAATTGCAGCTGTCTTCACGTTCGGGTGCATTTGTTTTCAAATTGTAATATTTCGTAAATTTATTTTTGTTTATATATTAATAATCTAATGATTATTATATACAATTTTAGAGAAAGAGGCAAAAAGAACCTGAATAGAAACACAACAGAAAATATAAAAGCAGCTAACAATGAACATACATAAATAAAAATAAATGTTTCCTGTGAACAAGTGACTCTTACACCTCCATTTCATCCCTGTCTTATTTAATGACAGTTTGTTTCGGTCAAACCATATTTTCTATTTGTTAATTTCTTCAGTGATTTCCTCCAGAACTATCTGCCAAACTAGAAAACTGTTGCTTCCTCATAAGAGCAGAATACTACTGGAATGAATCTGAATAAGGAAAGTTGTGTTTTGTTTTGTTTTTCCTTCACTAAATGGATGCTGCACTCACTGCAGTTTATTGTCTGGAATAGTCCCAGATTGCATTTCAGAGCTTCTAGAATTGAAACATTTTCGTGCAGGTGGTGTTTGGGGGTAATTTTGGGTTTTGGGTCTTGGGCCACATGTAGAACGAATCAGTTTTTAAATTAAGCTTTCAATTCATATAGTGGTATCTACCTTTTTTTTTTTTTTTTTTTTCAAGGTTACTTTATACTTTTATACTTTAAGTAGGTTTTGGAGCACATACTTTTTCACTTTTACTTGAGTAAAGAGGTCAAGTTGATACTTCAACTTTTACCAGAGTGTTTTTTATACTGCAGTATCTATACTTCTACCTAAGTAACAAATGTGTGTACTTTTGACACCACTGCATAAATGTCACTGCACATCACCCCAAAAACATCATGCCAACAGTGAAGTTTGGAGGTGGGAACATCATGGTGTGGGGCTGCTTTTCAGCATGCAGCACTGGCAAACTACATATAATTGAAGTAAGGATGAAAAGAAAATGTACCAAGACAGTTTTTTTTAATAATATTTTATTGGATTTTGCATCATCAGAATAAACCAACAAAGCACAGATCCTACTAAATAAAGTACATGGGTTACATCAGTACACTCTGGCTCTTATACATTGTCATTTGTATTAAGATCCTGTCAAAGTAAGACATTTAACACCCTGTAATTTGGATACAAACACAAAGTGCAGGTGTCCTTTCTGCAATAGATTAACAAGGTCACTGGGAAGATGATCAAGAAGGGGCTGCCATATTTTATAAAAGATGCTGCTATTATCTTTTAAAATGTCACTGAGATGTTCCATAGGAAACACCTTAATGCTTACCATTGAGCAACCGAGCAACCCGAATCCACTGAAACAGAACACATCGCCTTGCTAGAAGCAAAAGTTTACACATGAAAGTCTTCTGTCCAGTGGACAGAGAGAGCTGTGCGGTAGGTACACCAGAAGAAACAAAACTGGATCCAGTGGAACAGATTTGCGAAAAATGGAGCTAAATTCCTTAGCAACATTCTTCCAGTATTACAAGAGTCAAAACACAAGTCAGACTACAGAGCAAGAATTTTAGCTGAGGAAGCTTCTGTGCTTAGAAGCGAAACGTCCTCACGCCAAGCAACCCAGTCCAGTCGAAGATTCTAGCTTCTCTACTATGGAAACCACCTGGACAACTGAGAGCCTTCACAGAAACATTGCTTCCAGTATTTGGAGATTAATGAGCATTGCCAAATGCAGTGGTAGTAGGTCCCAACTTCTTTGTTACACCTCACACAAAGGGAGGATGTGGGGTGTGCACTGCACTCTGTGTAAAATTATATATTGACTCTCTCGGAGTCTATTACATGGAAATATTTTCTTAGCAGATACAAAGGCACCTGACAACACTTATGCAATTAGCTCCTCGCCCAAGTCCTTTTGCCATCATTCCCTGGCTTTGTCAGCATTAACAGTCTCACAAGAAAAATAATTTTCCATAAGAAAGTGAAATACATTTCTTCGTAGTGACCACATGATGAATGAAGCTGAATGATGAGTGTTTGGAACATAACTAATAATCGCCACACCCTGGTAAGTGCCAGTAACTGTGTGGTGTGCTCATGCCAGGTAATGCTGAGTTGGGAAGGAAGTGCTACACATAACTGCCATGAAATATTCGTACCATTGAACTCATGAACATTCATTATTTGTACAATATACTTGTATAACTGTGCAAAATTTATCTATCTGTCCTGTCTTGTCATGCATTTTGGATTTTACATTTTACATCTAATGCTACAAGTCCAAAACCACACATTTTTGTTGAGGACAACATGCACTGAGCTGATTAGGTCACCATCAGTGTACACAATATTAAAGAATTTGAACACACCATTTTCATTTTATTTATGTAAATCTGTACATTTTCTAATGAACAGATGTCATCCATGCTATTTTGGCACTCTGTGAATAATAATAATAATAATAATCGTTATATTGTAATTTTAGCCTTGAAATCACACACAATTCCTGGCAACTCAGCTACTGTAAATGTACAGTAAAATAATAAATTACAGCATTTTACTGTAAAAAAAAGTCACAGTAGCCCACTGTATAAATACAACACTGTACCAAATTTACAATAAATATTTCTTTCTGTAAATTTACTGCAATTAATTGTCAGGAATTTCCTGTAAAAATATAAGAAACTTCTAACAGTTCACCAGCAACGCATGTTGTAAGTAAATGTAAAATGTAGGAACAAATTATTAACTACAATTTTCATTGTCAGAAAAAGAGGGTTTAAGTTTTGAGTTCAATTATCATTGCTGCAGGTGCCTCACCGGTAGCTGCACTCAAAGTATATTTATAATGTAAAGCTGTATGACCTTTCAAATTTCACAAAACTAACAAAATGTAATTTCTACTCAAATCCAAGTATTTAATGTCCATTTATTGTTGAAACGTGTTGCAAAAATTACAGTTCATTTTAATAAAAACATATTTACTTGGCGGGAATTCTATAACAAATATTTTCTTTTCCTTTTAATGCTGTCTGCAGGAGGATGAGATTTTGAAATTACCGGAAATTACATTTGACCTCGCGTGATGCACGGACACATCTGCAAGATGTCTTGTATTCACTCCAGAGGTATTATCTGGTTTCAAAAACTGCATTTTTAGACTTAGAAGTACTTATTTCCAACTACAAAATATATGAGAAACTTATTAGATTTATTATTAGACAGAAATAAGTTGTTTTGGAGCATTTTCCACCATCTTGGATTATTTTGTGTGAGTGAGCATCTATCTGATGTCACCGTGCATCTCTACTCTGATTGGCTGTTGCCATGTGCTTCCCAGCTTCCTTCCCTCAAGCTGGGGGAAGCCCCAAGTGATCTATGACGTCACTATGGTCGCTGTCATAGACTGCCATCACTATCATAGACTGGGTCATTACCGAACGTAGTTCAAGGCAATCTGTTCATTTGAAATTTTCCTTTAGGGGAACTATTTTTTCGTGTTTTATCTCTGTTATCTGAGTAGCAATAATGAATAAGGGAGCAAGACTGAAGTGGAGCATCTGGAAGCATCAGGAGGAACCGGTCTGTCACTTGATAGCAGTCAGAAGCTGAGGATCGTTTAAATTTACACCTCTGTGTTTGTGCCCTGACACCGTATTAGCACTTTACACTGTAAAAAGAAACGCTTCCTCAGGCACTGGGTCAGGAATAGTGCTGCTTCCCATGATGAGCAGATGCCTTAGCAGCTGTTGAAATCCCTGACGGCTGTCAAGAATAATGCTTTCAGAAGGCTGAATCACCGGTGTCATGAAGTCATTCTTGTTCAAGACATCATTAAGAAATATTATTTACTGTGGACAGACGGCACACACAGTAAAAATCACTTGTGCCTTCAGTTGTAGAGCCAATAAATTGAAAATATCCTACACGTCTCACATCATGTTCCACTGAAGCGTGCACACAGTAGCCTCTTATTGCAGCAAGAACAGGCCCTGGACAGTAAAGTAAACAAAAGACACTCAGTTATGTATTGCACAGTTTTACAATGTTGGAGTGGTGACCTGAGTCATCAACAAGCAAATGAGTCACACTCAGATCACAAATAAAAAGATTACAATTAAAAAAAAAATGCAAATCTAAATTACACTGAAGAAGTATTCCACTTTATTTGACTAATATAAAGTCAACTTAATTTTCTTCAGCTAATTTTAGCCCAGAAAATGTTAAAAAGTCTGAAACATTAATCCTATTCTTTCTCCTGAATTCAGCTGTGTACAAAACCTGTAATAAGAGCCATGTAATGTGAGAGATTGAAGCGTGTTTGCAAAGATTTTTGCTGTAAGTAAACCCGGAAATATTATCTTTTACCAACAACACCAAGCATGCATTTGCCATAGACTTTATCTCTCTATCTATCTATTGATCGATATATCTTGCTGTTGTTTGAACAGGCATAGTCCACGTGCTATACAAAGACTTCCTTGTATCATGGACACATTTTATGAAAAGGTGATAGAGTCATTCAATGTAACAAAACATTATTTAAACAATATTTTTGCAGGAAGGTCCAAGTCTTCAGGGTCCTGGTGCTCCTTGTCTTGCTGTATGGTTGTGAGACTTGGATGCTAAATAGTGACCTAAAGTGACCATTGGATGTTGGTCTCGTCTCTTCTCTTGGGTACCACAGGAATGACTTTGTATCAAATGAGTAGTTACTTAGGGAGACAAAGGTCCCTCCCAGACTTGACCTGAACAGAAACAGATACTTCTATCTATCTATCTATCTATCTATCTATCTATCTATCTATCTATCTATCTATCTATCTATCTATCTATCTATCTATCTATCTATCTATCTATCTATCTATCTATCTATCTATCTATCTGTCTGTCTGTCTGTCTGTCTGTCTGTCTGTCTGTCTGTCTGTCTGTCTGTCTGTCTGTCTGTCTGTCTGTCTGTCTGTGTAACATCAGATGTACGAGGTCTGTCAATAAAGTAACGGTCCTTTTTATTTTTTCAAAAACTATGGATTTCATTCATATGTTTTTATGTCAGATATGCTTGAACCCTCGTGCGTGAGTTTTTCCACGCCTGTCGGTTACGTCATTCGTCTGTGAGCACGCCTTGGGAAGGAGTGGTCCCGCCCCCTTGTCGGATTTTCATTGTCTGGAAATGGCGGAATGAAAACGACTTTTTTCCATCAGAATTTTTTCAGAAGCTGTTAGAGACTGGCACCTGGAAACCATTCGAAAAATTTATCTGGCTTTCGGTGAAATTTTTACGGGCTTCACAGAGAATAAGGTCTGTTACTACAGCTTTAAGGACTGCTTTAAGGACGGTCGGCGCGCTGCGCTCTGAGCTGGGACGACGAGACACAAACTACCGGATCATTTCTAAGCTGATGGCTCTGTGGATACGAGACCGTCGTGTGCTCTTTCTCTGGTTATCACAAGAGCTGGACATCAGCCATTTTCCTGCAGATTTCACTTTTAACAAGAGATTTTGTCATGGAAAGCCGTGCGGAGGCTTCGCGCGTCACGACCGATTTGCTGATGAAGCGAGACAAAGGAACACCTCCGTTTGGGAGTGCCAGGGGACAAGTTGGGACATGCCTATCTCGGCTTTCAATGCTTACAGCCCAGTGAGTATAAGAGAAATTGTGGAGAGCTGGACATGTCCAAACTTGTCCTCTAACACTCCGAAACGGAGGTGTTCCTTTGTCTCGCTTCATCAGCAAATCGGTCGTGACACGCGAAGCCTCCACGCAGCTTTCCATGACAAAATCTTTTGTTAAAAGTGAAATCTGCCGGAAAATGGCTGATGTCCAGCTCTTGTGATAACCAGAGAAAGAGCACACGACGGTCTCGTATCCACAGAGCCATCCGTTTAGAAATGATCTGGCGTTTTCTGCCTCGTCGTCGCAGCTCAGAGCGCGGCGCTCCGACCGCGGCACTCCGACCGTCCTTAAAGCTGTAGTAACAGTCCTTATTCTCTGTGAAGCCCGTAAAATTTTCACCGAAAGCCAGATACATTTTTCGAATGGTTTCCAGGTGCCAGTCTGTAACAGCTTCTGAAAAAATTCTGATGGAAAAAAAGTCCTTTTCATTCCGCCATTTCCAGACAATGAAAATCCGACGAGAGGGCGGGACCACTCCTTGCCAAGGCATGCTCACAGGCGAATGACGTAACCGACAGGCATGGAAAAACTCACGCATGCGCACGAGGGTTCAAGCATGTCTGACGTAAAAACATATGAATGAAATCCATATAGTTTTTGAAAAAATAAAAAGGACCGTTACTTTATTGATAGACCTCGTATCACTTCTGCCCTGTGACAGACTGGCGTCCTGTCCAGGGTGTACCATGTCTCATGTCCTATGACTGCTGGGATAGGCTCCAGCCACGCAGCATTTTTTTTTTTTTTTTGGTATGAGAGGAGGTATTCAACAGTCTTGGGAGAATAGTGGCTCTGAGATGCTCTTAGAGGCAGAATATTCAGCTAATGAGCTCATCTTTGAGCATGGTGCTAATTTCAAAAAGTTCAAAATTTAGCAACAACAGCATGGGGCAGTTTGTGTACGGGTTACTACAAGGACAAACGAGGATTTAAAGGCATGTGTGTGGTGAGGGCAAGGCTGTAAAAGCCCATTATCCAAGCACCTGGCAGCTATGAGGACAGGACAAGCTATTTTGGACAAGCTATTTTGGCTCAGCCCTCTTGCACACTACAATTCCACCTGCTTTGTGCACTGGACACTGTATATAAAATAATTATTTTGTATCAGATTAATCATTTTCTGTCAGAGCTTGGATGCTGAAAACACCTCTAATCACTTCTGGAATCACAGAGGACTGTTTCATGTGGACCCTTTTTTCCACTCTCTGTCTCTTGTGCACTGAGGTGGAGAACATATTTGGAACAGCCTAAAAGGTAATTATTTGTAATGTTTTAATTGTAATAGCTTGGTAAAACAGTTGCATGTTCATTCCTTCTATATAATCAGCTGTGAAAGTATGTTTATGATAAATTTAACATCTTGTTATAATGGATAAGATGAGTTCCGCTGTGTGTGCACACTGATGCAATGACTCGCGCTCAAAACAAGCACTTAGGCAGAATGCCAGCTTGCAAAAAGAGATTTTGCAGTCAATAACAGATGGACAAAAATGACTGTGTGTTTAAAGCCACGGAAGAAATAAAGCCAGCGAACCTGCGGATGGAAAGGAAGCCAGCGAGAAGGAGCGCAGAGGTGACTGTCCAGGAACGCAGAATGCCAGCAATTTTGCAGACATTAGCGGACGAACACAAAGTTAAAAGTTGGATCGCGGTGTCAAAATGACTGTATAAGCTGCGGAAGAAATAAAGCCAGCGAGAGGAAGCACAGAGGCGACTGTCCAGGAACCCGTGGTTCAGTTCTAGCTGGTCTGGTGCATTTAATTACTGTGGAACACAGGGGAACAGCAGCCTGGCGCACAGCACACACTGGCCAGACTGTGCAGGAGCATGTTTTTTTTTTTTTTTTTTGTTGGACTGCGTTTAAAAAATCTTGAATGGATGCTGTGAATTGAAAAACCCACACTTTAAAGGGACCAAGTGTGGGAGGGCTGGAGGTTTGGACCAAACCCATGCCTCAACGTGCACCAACATTGCGTTACATGGTGCTACACGGATCATATGTGGCTTGACGTGGATCATATGCAACGACATGAGTCGTTCGAGGCTGGACAGGGCTCAAATGACAGGTCGGTCGTGGTTCACTAGAGGCGGATGCCTGGCACATGTGAGGTACAGAGAGGCACATAGAGGTGCCTTAGTAGCAGATATGTGATAGCTTAAAACATGGATCATTCTTTGGATAATCGCTGACAGGCCCATGCGTGGCTCATTATTCATGGCTTATTATTGGGTGGGACTGAGGCTTAAGTGGGTATAGTAAATGGATGGATGTATCACTTCAGTTTCTCAGGGGCGCTTTTGCTACACACTTTCATATTTGTTTTTATATTGTACGATCCTTTTGAAGAAAAATGTTTTTTAAAAAGAACAATGATACTCTTTAAGTGTCACATAAAATGTGTCACTTGGTGTGTGCATCATGTTTGCACATATTAATATAGCGTGGGCACCTTATTCCAGTTTTTGTTGTTGTGCTATGAACTGTCCTCAGTGAAGTGATTCTCACATCTTCAACAAAAAGGAGACCTCAGCTGGGAGGAGTGAGTGTGCCTCACACAAATAAATACACACCCGAGTGATGCACCACGAAAACGGCTCACTGACGAAGTTTGACAACTCACCTAAAGCAAAGCTTCAGCAAAGTACACTCAACAAAAATATAAACGCAACACTTTTGGTTTTGCTCCCATTTTGTATGAGATGAACTCAAAGATCTAAAACTTTTTCCACATACACAATATCACCATTTCCCTCAAATATTGTTCACAAACCAGTCTAAATCTGTGATAGTGAGCACTTCTCCTTTGCTGAGATAATCCATCCCACCTCACAAGTGTGCCATATCAAGATGCTGATTAGACACCATGATTAGTGCACAGGTGTGCCTTAGACTGCCCACAATAAAAGGCCACTCTGAAAGGTGCAGTTTTATCACACAGCACAATGCCACAGATGTCGCAAGATTTGAGGGAGCGTGCAATTGGCATGCTGACAGCAGGAATGTCAACCAGAGCTGTTGCTCGTGTATTGAATGTTCATTTCTCTACCATAAGCCGTCTCCAAAGGCGTTTCAGAGAATTTGGCAGTACATCCAACCAGCCTCACAACCGCAGACCACGTGTAACCACACCAGCCCAGGACCTCCACATCCAGCATGTTCACCTCCAAGATCGTCTGAGACCAGCCACTCGGACAGCTGCTGAAACAATCAGTTTGCATAACCAAAGAATTTCTGCACAAACTGTCAGAAACCGTCTCAGGGAAGCTCATCTGCATGCTCGTCGTCCTCATCGGGGTCTCGACCTGGCTCCAGTTCGTCGTCGTAACCGACTTGAGTGGGCAAATGCTCACATTTGCTGGCGTTTGGCACGTTGGAGAGGTGTTCTCTTCACGGATGATGTGAAGGAGATGTGTTGCACTGCATGAGGCAAATGGTGGTCACACCAGATACTGACTGGTATCCCCCCCAATAAAACAAAACTGCACCTTTCAGAGTGGCCTTTTATTGTGGGCAGTCTAAGGCACACCTGTGCACTAATCATGGTGTCTAATCAGCATCTTGATATGGCACACCTGTGAGGTGGGATGGATTATCTCAGCAAAGGAGAAGTGCTCACAATCACAGATTTCGACTGGTTTGTGAACAATATTTGAGGGAAATGGTGATATTGTGTATGTGGAAAAAGTTTTAGATCTTTGAGTACATCTCATACAAAATGGGAGCAAAACCAAAAGTGTTGCGTTTATATTTTTGTTGAGTATATGAAACAGTTCATTCTGAGTCAAAGATATTGAAACAGTTCATTCTTCTTCTGTCACCCTCCTGTTGTGTAAAATGTCACCTGGTGTCACCAGCAGATAAGTTTACACAGGCTGAGGTGAGGTGTTGCTTGGCAACAAGGTGAAATATTGGATGTATCAATGAGAGAGGGATTCAAAGGTAGTGTCGGTGGCGAGGGTGTTGAAGCTGAAGGTGAACATTGATGAATACCCAGAATCAGTGGCACTTTAATTTGATTTACACTGTTTAACTAGAAAGCTACAGCTTATTACAAAGATCCTTCTCTTCTCTCTTCCACGGCTTTTATTCAATAATTGTGCCATTCATAACCTAAATAGCTCCTGGCTGGAGACAGTAATCTCATTATACCGCAACAGATGTTTCTCTTAAAAAAAAAAAAAAAAAAAACCTGCCATTGACTCCGGAGTGAAAAGTCTGGCTGTCAATGTTGAAAATGCTGAAAAATGTCCCATCTCCATGTTACAGGTCATGTTTTGGTGCTTAGGTTTGATCTCTGGATTATTTTCAGCACGTTATCTGGTTAATTCTTCCCCGTGGTAAATATTCTCTTCTGCTTTCATGTTGATGTTTCTTCCATGTGGCTTTACTTCCCGGTTGTGGTTATGTGTCCCTGCACTTCTGGGTTTGATTGGTTGTCGAGTTACCTGCTGTCAGAGTTTTCCCTCATCACGAAATTGTACAGGCTGTTCCTGCTCCTACAGCCTGTATTTTGGATAACCCTCTGCTGCTCCTCTAGAAAGGCTATTGCCTTTTGGATTGATCACCCGTGTGCCTGCCCGCATCCTGTTTTTGACAAACCCTGCTTTTACCTTCCATTGTTGTGGTTCTCTCTGCTGGGATCCTTTTGCCAAACCGTTACATTCCCAAAGTTAAAGGAAAAAGAAAAAAATCTGGATTGTTCCAAAAATTAAAGGGACATTATCATGGTGAAGCATTTAACTCTGTTGTTAATACACAACACAAGGCACGTATGCAATACACGGCATGTACAGAATACAGGGCAAGTACACAATACACGGCACATACGCAATACACTACTCGTACGCAATACACGACTCGTACGCAATACACGGCTCGTACGCAATACACGGCTCGTACGCAATAAATAAAATCAAATCAATTTTATTTATATAGCGCCAAATCACAACAACAGTTGCCCCAAGGCGCTTTATATTGTAAGGCAAAAGCCATACAATTACAGAAAAACCCCAGCGGTCAAAACGACCCCCTGTGAGCAAGCACTTGGCAACAGTGGGAAGGAAAAACTCCCTTTTAACAGGAAGAAACCTCCAGCAGAACCAGGCTCAGGGAGGGGCAGTCTTCTGCTGGGACTGGTTGGGGCTGAGGGAGAGAATCAGGAAAAAGACATGCTGTGGAAGACAGCAGAGATCAATCACTAATGATTAAATGCAGAGTGGTGCATACAGAGCAAAAAGAGAAAGAAACACTCAGTGCATCATGGGAACCCACCAGCAGTCTAAGTCTATAGCAGCATAACTAAGGGATGGTTCAGGGTCACCCGATCCAGCACTAACTATAAGCTTTAGCAAAAAGGAAATTTTTAAGCCTAATCTTAAAAGTAGAGAGGGTGTCTGTCTCCCTGATCCAAATTGGGAGCTGGTTCCACAGGAGAGGAGCCTGAAAGCTGAAGGCTCTGCCTCCCATTCTACTCTTAAAAACCCTAGGAACTACAAGTAAGCCTGCAGTCTGAGAGCGAAGCGCTCTGTTGGGGTGAAGATAAGATGGGACCTGATTATTCAAAACCTTATAAGTAAGAAGAAGAATTTTAAATTCTATTCTAGAATGAACAGGAAGCCAATGAAGAGAAGCCAATATGGGTGAAATATGCTCTCTCCTTCTAGTCCCCATCAGTACTCTAGCTGCAATACACGACTCGTATGCTATACACGACTCATACGCTATACACAGCTCGTACGCAATACACGACTCGTACGCAATACACGGCACGTACGCAATACACGCCTCGTACGCAATACACGGCACGTACGCAATACACGGCACATACGCAATACACGGCATGTACGCAATACACGGCACGTACGCAATACACGGCACGTACGCAATACACGGCATGTACGCAATACACGGCACGTATGCAATACACGCCTCATACGCAATACACGGCACATACGCAATAGACGACTCATACGCAATACACGGCACATACGCAATAGACGACTCATACGCAATACATGCCTCATACGCAATAGATGACTCGTACGCAATACACGGCACGTACGCAATACATGGCATGTACGCAATAGACGACTCATATGCAATACATGCCTCATACGCAATAGGTGACTCATACGCAATACACGACACGTACACAATACACGCCTCATACGCAATACACGGCACGTACGCAATAGACTACTCATACGCAATACATGCCTCATACGCAATAGATGACTCATACGCAATACACGGCACGTACGCAATACACGGCACGTACGCAATACACGCCTCATACGCAATACATGCCTCATACGCAATACACGGCACATATGCAATACACGCCTCATACGCAATACACGGCACGTACGCAATAGATGACTCATACGCAATACACGGCACGTACGCAATAGATGACTCATACGCAATACACGCCTCATACGCAATAGATGACTCATACGCAATACACGGCACGTACTTAATACATGACACATATACCAAATGATCTCCATGTTAGCAGATGGGAGGCTTCTGCCACTCTAATAATCACCCTAAACCAGGGCTGCCCAAATCAGTTCCTGGAGGGCACCTGCCCTGCCTGTTCTCATGTCGACATGCTCCACTCATGCTTGATTATTTAATGCTGGTGTTTCCCAGCTTATCATTGGCCGAGTGCACCTATCAGAGTTAATTTGCTGTGGGTGGTGTTGGGAAAATTAAAAAAATATGCAGATCAGGAGCCTTCCAGGAATTAATTTGGGCAGCACTGGACTAAACAATACTCTGGCAGCTGCAGTTGTTTCTGACTTCTTCCTGCTAACATTTATCTTGGATAGTTAGATATGCATTAAGTGTGTGCAGCGGCATGTGCTCTTGGAGCACTCTAGTTTTATTTTTATTTCCTTTTCCATATTGACTCCTTCTGTGTGTGTATGTGTGTGTGGGGGGGGGGGTGTCAAGGGGTGGAATTCAAATGGGGTTACAATAACATTATAGGAATGTTATGTCACAATGTTCTTGCACAGTTCTTGGACTGCTGGACATTCTTAGTAACATCCCAGCAGTGCTCTGAATGAGTGTAATGTTGTGTTTGCTAGCTGGGAAATTAGTAATGACGTCACCAGTGGTTAATCGACCTCAACTTGACTTTCATGACATAAGCATCAATTTAAAAACAAAAACACTAAAATTGCACGGCACCTATGTCACATGTTTTTAAGAGGAAGGTTTCATGGAAAAAATAAGGGCAGAAACAGATGAAAGAATGTGTACGAAGCAACAAAACCTCAAGACAAATAAACAGTGTTCCCATGGCAGCTGAGCGTAGTAATCTGGTGACAGGTTTCCCATGGCTGTGCCTCTCCGCCTTACAGAACTCCACTCTGTCTCACTGATGGCTCCTGTGATTGCAATCATCCATCTTACTGTCAGAGGCAAAAAAGGGCAAAAATAAAAAAAAAGGGGGGGGGGGGGGGGGGGGGAAATGGTACATAGTGTCTCCCTTGTGTCCATGGGACCCCGCTGCGAGCAGAGCGACACACGGACCGCAGGCTCGCTGTAGACTGCTGTGTGATCTACAGAGAGAACACGTGTGGGTGTCTCTTTGTGCACATTATACTGCATGATCAGTCGCCTGTGATTACACAGGGGAGCGGCAGACGTGTCTGATCTTGCAGCTGATCAAAAAGCACCAGAGACGCGTTCTCTTGTGACCGTGCAAGCAGGCCTCATACCAACATGTCTCTGTTCAGCAGACAGGAAAACAAGAGGAGAGAAGAAAATGGAGACAAGTGGGCACAAAGCACAGATGAAAGAATGTCGAGAGAGGACATACGACATGTACTTATCCCTCAGTGCTGACGAGCTAATCGAATGGCAGAAGTCAGCGTCCTGTTTGTGTGTGATCCTCTCTGCAAAGATGACAGCTCTGCTACAAGAGTGCACTTTTGTTTTCTGTTTCCCAACAGGTAAGCCACATGTTTACCAGCCTGCCTGCCTGGATTTCGGCGGTAGCCTTGACTACAAGATCCTTATATGCTATCACCCACAGAGAGGACAAAGAGCAGGAAGCTAAACAGAAGGATCAAAGGACAACAAGGCAGCGGCGCTTCTACCTGTAAACAGTCTTCCCCTGCTGCGAGGTTGTGGCGTACAGTGTGTGTAAATGTAATTATATGTAGTAAAATGGTGACACGACAAAAAAGAAAAGATCCCTTTGTTGTTGCACACTTTAATCTTTAACATTGAAGTGGCATATCTGCTGTGTACAAGGTCTTACAAATTAAAGGACAACAAAGGAACAAACAGCCTCTACAATGTCAAGGAGAAAAGATTAACAAATGCACATATCAAATTCATGATAAGACTTTTTAGCTCAGCCAAGGAGGTCACATTTCTGCTTGCGTCTGACTGCTGATTCGTTATCAGTAGTCAAAAATCACTGAACCGAGCTTCACCAAACACAGAAACAACATTGAATCCGATCTGGTACAGAAACTTGCATTTCAAGATCCAGATAAAGCACCAGAGTCATGGAATTAAAACAACAAAGTTTAACATGCAGGGCCTGTTGCACTAATACTAGAAGTGTTCTACATTCAACAAAAATATAAATGCAACACTTTTGTTCTCGTTCCCGTTTTTCATGCATTAAAGTAAAGAATGTAAGTTTTTTTCTATGCACATGAAAAGATTATGTCTGAATTTTGTTCACAAATTTGTAAAAACAAATTCTCAATCTCAACTTGTCACATTTTGACATTCGGTCAGTGCTCCTTTGTGTGACATGCAGGGAAATGTTTTTTTCACAGCAGAGTCATTTGTGATAACAACAAAAATAACTATGTTTCCATGTCAGAGAACATTCATTTCTCCTTTGTGTCACTACTGTATGTGATGCAAAAGGGGAAACCCAGCTCATGACATAATGACAGTCAAAAAGAACTTTTTGCGTCCAAATGTTGGTTAAAATCCATGTCAGCGAGTGTGTCCCATCTACCAGTATAACCCATTAACCTGACAGGTGTGGCATATCAAGATGCTGATTAATCAGCATGATTGTTGCAAATGTGTGCACACTCAACTCTAAAATGTGCAGTTTTATCACATAAAGACAATACGTAACAGGTTTTGAGGGATCTATGCTGAGTGCAGGAATATCCTCCAGTGCTGTGACCCATGACCTGAATGTTTCAGTGAAATAAGGTGACTCCAACCAACCAGTCTCAGAATTGCAGACTACATGTAACCACGCCAGCCCAGCAGGACCACCACTTCTGGCTTTTTCACCAAATTGTTTTGTTTTTTTCTTCCCAAGTTCAACTGCGTATTTTAGGGCCCCTTCACACATAACATGATTTAAATCGACTAGCGCACGGAGGAGGAATTGCATGCCAATTGTGAAAAATCAGAGCTGCCTCCAACGCCTCATACACGTATTGCTACAACTATTTGTGCTCACCAGCGGCTGAAAGACAGAGAGTGCCCTGCGAGAGCCCGTTCAATCCCTTTCGTGGCAGGTGTCGGCCAAATTCCAGGTGATACACACGAACATCTAATGCCGTTCGCTTGGCACTTAGAAAATGTGTGGCTATTTGCGCTGTTAGCACGAAAACAGTTAGCAGACAATCACATTCGAGCTGGATGTGAAATTTGTTTAAAGCCCCTTTCTCACCAGCATCATGATGACACAGGAATGTGTGCATCAGGTGCGCGCAGCAGGGGGGCAGAGAGGAGATGAGGGTGCAGATAAAGGCACTGTAGGCGCAGAGGAGGTGCTGCAGACAGACTCTGCTGCAGCCAGTCTGTGTGCGCTCTGATTTCTCTTCTAGTTTCTATGTCTTGTGCTGAGCTGCAGGTCTGCGCTCTAGTTCTGTTATAGTTCATCTTTCTTCCTGTGACCAGGAGCTGCAGCTGGCTTTCGCATGTTCACCCGCACTGTCTGTGAGTGGACATAGAGACGTCTGGAATTTATACTGGATGTGGACATGTCCTGTCTCTGGCAGTCAGTCTGTGAGCAGGACTTATTTATGGACTTTAACACAATCTGAGGGAACTTGATAAGGTGAGCGCAATGAGCTGCAGTGAGGCTGCAATCTGAACATTTTTTTCTTTTAATTTTTAATAATGCGGTGTAGTTTTACTGTATTGTGTACATGGTATAAAAGGTTTGTGTCAACAATCCTGCATGATTTATAGCTTGGGAACAATAGAACACAGCAGGAATCATAAACTGGCACCGGGTAACGTTGTGTTGTGTGGGTGTGGCATCCAGTCACGTCGAGTACCGTCGCGTTGCCTGGACTTGCGTTGGAGCCACTTCCTTTATGTGTCCTGTGCTCGACGCAGAAAAAAATGAAACATGTTTAATTTTGGTGTCTGATTCGCTTCGTCCTTTGCGTCCATTGCGGTGTTGTGGCATTGAGCTACATCGTCTCGGCACTAGGTTGCATCCATGTGGCGTCATCATGATGCCGCATGACGCAACTTGAAGTGGGCCCGGTGTGAAAGGGGCTTAAGTGTCCCCATGACTGTGATGTTGCCAAGTATACATGTGGCATGCCAGAGTGTTGGTTCCCCCAACAACATGTGTGCATGCGTTTCGCGCGGGATCATCTGATCACACAATGACACCTTGGTCTGTGTGCTGAATGGGCAGGAGCGTGGCTGGCTGCCAACAGCAGAAGCTGTTGACATCTCTGGTCCTGGACGTCACAGCCACAGAACACGTACCGTGTTTTGACTGACACGTGCATGTGTGTGCTTGCTGTCCTCACGTGGAAATACATAAAAACATAGTGCTTTGCGATGGGCTGGAGAGCGCGCACATTGACAGGCTGCCCTGGGTGATACATACCGTCAGATCATAACACACAATGGGTGATATGAATGTCACGTCACCCATGTGACCTCTGTTCCACATGACGCGGCGTCTGTTCTGCAGCATGCCATCCACAATACACGGGTATCAGGCAGGACACGCACTCGGGGCTGGCTGGACATGCCGGGTTCAGCAGATGTGGCCATGATAAGAGCGCACTGTTCCATTAATGTCATTTCATGACTGTACGTCTGTGACCATGGGTCATCTACAGAGGAACAGACGGTTCATACTTATATTGCCCGCTTGATGAGAGGAATTAAAGTGTTGTGTTTTTTTATGGTGTGTGGTTTTATTATTTTTTTAATACAACTATGTCCTTGTTGATTTCAGGCATTTTTCTGCACCTTTTACAGGCCGGCGATGTTAGTGCAGTGGTAAAGTTTCTGGCTGGCAATCAGAGCTTTTAGAAATTGCAGGTTTGAATCCCGTGGGTGGCATGTATTTTTTTTTTCACAGCAGCTGCGCGATGTGGTAACACATGCTCCAGCTGCTCGAATTGTGTTCCCGCTGCAGCGGTTTTGTGCACGTTCGTGCACGACACCGTTGCGTGTACAACACTGTCGCAGTTGGATCGTTCACGCCTGCCCGTCGGATCAATGTTTTCATGGTTCGCTCATACTAACTGTTCTGCTGTAATTCGCCCTGATTTGTGCTATGTGTGAAGGGGCCCTTAGAGTACTCTTTTATTGTGAGCAGTGCACGGTACGTCTGTGCAATAACCATGCTGCTTATACAGCATGTTGATATGACACACCAGTCAGGTGGACGGGCAAAGGTGAAGTGCTCATCAACATGGATTTTAAATAAGCCATTTGTGTGCACTGAAGTTTCTGATCTTTAATTCAACTCATGAAAATATATGTGAAAACTAAAGTGATGTATTTCTATTTTTGTTGATTGTAAATTATGTTTCACTCTTATACAGCAATACCGGTAAAATACACTTAGGCACATAAATGACTGCACATTTACAATTTATGCATTTTAGCAGATTACCACAGCATAATGGATCTGAAACATAATCATGAAGATAAGATCAAATTATAGCTTGTCATCATTACTTTCAGGTTATTTAGTCATTTATTCTTTTATTTATAAGTAAAAGCAAGGTGTTTAATTTTGCACTGCTGCTCATCTGCATTGCCTGTGGCCAATGCAGAGAAAAGAAATATGCGTAATCAAGTGAAACAGAAACTTTTAGACATGCTGCTGTGCATTCACAGTGCTTTCAGGAGACGGATTTCACTCACTAGAAATTAAGCACTTGATCTTTGTAATAACTGTCAAGAATCGAAGAGGAACTTCAGTACATAGGGAAGCAGCGGTAATTGCTTTCTTTTATAATTTATTAGCCACGCCTGAGATGCTATGTTAGGCTAACAGGGTGAAAACCACACTCACAGAAATATTTACCCTAACTTCTAAGATTTATGTAATTTTATTACATGACAAATTCCCATTTACTTTTTTAGATAATTTTAATACAAACCTACAAAATAAACCTTACATGATGCATATTCATTAATCCTATTTATTTGAAATGCATAATCCTCAGCTTTATGTATTTAGTATTAATAAAATATAATTACTCTAAATCAATAATAATGACAGTATTGATTTAAAATACATAAAGTATATTGTTTGAATTGCATAATAATGTTACCTATGCCATTTTTCTTGTATAGGTAACATAATTATTATGCAATTCAGACAATATACTTTATGTATTTTAAATAAATACTGTCATTATTATTGATTTAGAGTAATTAGATTTTATTAATACTAAATACATAAAGCTGAGGATTATGCATTTCAAATAAATAGGATTTATTACAGTAATGAATATGCATCATGTAAGGTTTATTTGGTAGGTTTGTATTAAAATTATTTTTAAAAAGTAAATGGGAATTAGTCATGTAATAAAATTACATAAATCTTAAAAGTTAGGGTTAAATATTTCTGAGTGCACTTTAGGTTTCTTAACAGCCTGGAACACTGCCTCTAGTGGCAACATAGGACTCCGAACACTGATACCCAACAATGCAGAAGTAAAAAAAAAAACAGCTTTAAAATGATAAGAGGTCTTGAGCTGATTTGTAATGGAAACCTGTTGCTATATGAAGTTCAAAGAGCTGTCACTGCCGAGGAAACAAGCCATCATTTCACTGAAAAACTTCAGCAAACTCATCAGAGAGAAAACAAAAAGGTGAGGGGTAACAAAACCAGCTATTTAGTACATTTAAACCAACCAAACAAACAAACACACACACATCTTCAACCACTTATCCAAGATGGGGTCGCGGGGGGCTGGAGCCCATCACAGCAGTCATAGGGCGTGAGGCGGGGTAGACCCTGGACGGGACTCCAGTCTGTCACAGGGCCACATATGGACAAACAAACACATTCACACCCGCAAATATCCACTTTCCAGTTCAGCTAACCTGTATGTCATTTTGATGTGGGAGGAAGCTGGAGCACCTGGAGGGAACCCATGTAGATATGGGGAGAACATGCAAACTCCGCAGAGAAAGGTCCCAGGTGGGAATCGATCCCATCACTAACCACTAAGCCACCATGCTGCCCAACAAACAACAACAAAAAAGAAAAACATAAGGCTTCGTCTCCAAGGTATTGGGCAAAAGAGGTCAAACTTCACTAGATGTGTGAAATATGACATGTATTACCAGCTAAAATATTTATACATTTCATTTCAGCTGACTTACCTCAACCAATAATTTTTCTCCCTTTTTACAAAAATATGAATATTTTTTACCTCTGTAGAATTGAAACTGGTCTTTTTCACAATTTTTTACTGTTTTTACCCCTAATTATACCTTTTTGGACAGTTTGTGTGATGACTGATTACGAAATCTTTTCTCGTAATTAAGATATAAGGTGTTTAATTTTTTTATATCCAATGAATGCAATGCGTTTCTGTAAATCAGAAGTAAAATCATGGCAAAATTTGGCTCTTTATTATTTCTTTTAACTGGTCTTTTTCTAGGTTAGAATAGTTTAGTGCATTTAACGTTGCAGCCTTTATTTTACTCTGGCTTTCCTGGATCAACACATGGTCCAACTTATACTCACTCGTACATACGGATTGGGTCAGAAATACAGCACATCAAATATTTAGCTGGGTTAAGCCCAGGTTACACATAGATGGTTTTGTCCGCGGGTAGTACGTAGACCGAAGTTCGCGGTAGTTCCGGCTGTTTTCGCGGTGGAAAGGAGCGGAGCATTTCGCCGGCATTTTGAGCGCCGTACTAGCCGCAAATACGCGGATAAAACGCCGCTAAATCCGCCGAATAAAGCGGAGTTTTGACGCTGTAGCATCCGGCACACGTCAGGCAACGGGGGTTAATATTCAGTTCTATCCTTTACAATTGCAGGTTAAGACGCGCGTGAGAACGGCGGTGTTCTGCTACCGCCAATAATGCCCTGTGTGCCGCTGGATTTATCCAGGCAAATCCTGCGTTACTCCAGGAACTTTTGCTTATAGGCACCACCCCCAGAGTATAATAGGCTGAAGCAGCTGTCAGTGTGGGGGGAGGGAGTGACAGGGAGCTCATCTCTTAGCCTTTTTTCCCTCCTCAACGTGTTGCTTGTCTGCACCACAGGACCACCCTCTGCTTCTGAACCAGACCTCTTGGTACGTCCTTGCCGCTGCCAATTTTATTTTAGGAGGTATACTGGAGCTTCTCTGCAAAAATATCTGGAGCTGGCCGCAAGTGAGAGACCTGCATGCAGCGCGCTAGCGTTTTTATACTGACCGCCGCCTATCGGCCGTTTGGAACGCCGTTAACCAGGAGGTGGCATTTAGAACAGCATACTGTCCGCTAGCGCCGCCGTTTTGTATGCCTCTGTCGCCGGTTAAAACGCCTTTGAGGACGCCGATGTGGGCTCTATCGTCGTTTTACATGCTGTTGGTTAGGGATACAACGTCGGCCGCCAATTACGGCGGTGTAAATTGCGGGACTACAGGAAGGGGCAGGATGACACGGCGATTAAAAAGTATCAAACGCCGTTGTTCGCGTTGTCTCCGTCGTCAGGCCACTTCTCTGGGAGCGCTCCCGGAATTATTCAACATGTTGAATAATTTTTTCGACGATTCCCGGTGAAGCCGGAACCAAACCACACCCCCATGCACCGGCGTTAACTACGGCGTGGGCGTGTGATCCCTAAAACGGCCCGGAGGGGGCAAAATCTCTGCCAGGACGCTTCCGGGAGAGTTTACCGTCTATGTGTAAACGGGACTTTAGGTCCCTTAAGAATTTTCATCTTGACCAGACTTTTGTGGTAGCTATCAACAAGCTTCTGTCAGAATTGTTGTTGGATATTTGACCACTGTTCTTGGTACATTTAGTAAAGTTTAAATAAAACTGTGGGTTTTCTGGCATGGACCTGACATTTAAGCACAATTCAGATATTTTTGGTCGGGCTGAAGACAGGATTTTTTGGAAGGCCATTCCATATCCTTAATGTTAGCCTGTTTTATCCATTCTACAAACAAAGTTGATTGTAGAATGGATTACACTGTTTGAACACATATTTATGTCCAAGTTTCAATGATATACCTGATGGTTTGTGGTTTTAACAATTCTGAGGTTATCCTTTGTCTCTCACCAAAACATTAAAACTAGGCTTGTACGTATCTCAGATGCACCTTCTGTCAAATTGTAGCTGAGCTTTCAGGTCTTCTTTTTAATAAAACCCTCCTCTATACCACTTCATCATGAAGCTGTATAAATGGGGATACAAAATGCAAAACATGCATTGTGCAAAATTTCTCCAAATACAGCCAGAGAAGCCTATAACATCTTCTGGGTTGTCTGGGTGTCTTGGTGGCTTTCCTCACTCTTCTCCTTCTTACACAGTCAGTTTTTGAGAACTGTCTACTCCACACAGATTTATTATAGAGTGCCATACTGTTTGTATTTCTTCATAATTGATGTCAATAAAGTCTAAGACATATTCAGTGACTTGGAAATGTTAATGTATCCATCCCCTGACTTGTCTGAAGAAAACTGGCAATAAAACAGATTATTTACAGGTATTATACCAAAATGTTCAATTACTTATGTAACCCATCATCTTGGCTTTTATATTTATAATTAATTTATATCAAGTTGTAGAGATTTGCTTTCAGTTCGAGTTTTATTGAAAATAATTTTAGCCATCCTTATATTGAGAAGCCAGATATACTTTTTGTATTTGAAATGGCATAAATAAATTAAATGTGTGAAATACCAAGCAGCCCAATACTTTTAGAGGGCTCTGTCCATGAGTATTAATAGAGCATCTGTAACTGCACTCTCAGTACTGTGTTTCCCAAACCTTAAAGTTGCACAGTGTAGTTATAAATATATTGCTCGTAATACTTTTGTCTAGAGGGAGTATTTGTAGATTCCTAACAAATGTTACTACATACTGAATATTCACATGCAGGGATGTATATTTTATGATACTTGTGTTACTTATATTGCCTGATTTTGGTTTTATGCTATTGTTTCCTATACTGTGTGTTCAATATTTTATTAATAATGCAAAAATAAATAACAGACCTGCAAAGGAAAGGGCAGCATGATGGCTTCATCATTTGAACTGCTGCCTCACAGTGAGAAGGTCCCAGGTTTGCTTTTGACTTGGTCCTCTCTATTTGAAGTTTGCATGATCTCCCCATGTTTGCATGAGTTCCCTCCAGGTCCTCTGGCTTCTTCCCACTTCCAAAGACATGCATGTTAGATGATTTGGTGACAGTAAATTGACCGTAGGTGTGAATGGGAATGTAAATGTATTTGTCTATATGAGTCATCCCTGCTGTAGACTGGAGGCCTGTTCAGGTGTTCCCTGCATCTCACCCAGTGACTGCTGGGACAGGCTTCAGCACCTTGTGACCCATAATTGGAAGAAGTGGGTTCAGATAATGAATGAATAGATGGAACGGTAAGGCAAGAGCCATATGTAACATCCCTGGTGAAGAAACTCAAGTGAATTTCTAAGTCAATGAAGGGTTGATTTAAACAGGTATATAAAAATAAAATGCACCTACCTGGTCATAGTTTTTCAAATATTATTGTACTGTACCACTAACATACTAATGGTTACAATGGCGGTTTCTAACATTACTTTCATTGCTACATCCCTTCTCATTTATTAATTCTGAAACATTTTCTTGGATTTTTTGCAAACAAAGCAAATGTCAAAGGTGAGTAAAGCAGTCAGATGTTTTATTGCTCATAATGTTTTAATAAGACCAATGTTGTAAAAAAAAGTCAACTTTTCCTTTAAAGTTGGCACTCTGCACTCTGATCTCATCTCACATTTACTATTTGATAAAATAACAGCAAAAATAACAATAACTTTCCATGCACACTCTCTATTAGTGGATTCAAGTAAGTTAACAGTTAATGAACAACCAAAGATACAGAACTTTGGATCACTTTAACATGAGTAATGGTTAACATATGAATCTCATGAATGAGAAGATGAAGACCGTACCAAAGTCTGAGCTTGGTCTCTCCGAGACCTATTGTAAAATAATATCAGTTTGGATAAAAATCTCAGTGTAATCCTGGATTTCATGCTCCAGTCGCGTGAAGGTGTGCTGCATTTGGGGTCAGGTCTCAACTGTTTGTGCATCTTCCCTTTGCTTTCCAGATGCTATTCATTTCACCCCACTTATTTTAAGCAGATATTCTTGGCAGCGTGTCGTGTCTTACATCAGCTTTAACAAGGCAGAGCACAGATAGAGAGAAAGAAAAAATAAGAAATATATCTGACAAGTTAACATGAGATGAACACTGAGGCTGTCTAAGAATATATTTTACACTAAATAGTGCCTTTTGGGTCCAGGTATCTGGACCTCCCATTGTGGTCTCCAGAGGTTTACAAAATCAGGCAGACATACAGCCGTGTTTTATCTGAGGGAAAAAAAACCTTCAGAACACTTAATGAGGTTGCGTTGCACTGCAGAATATTTTGAAAGCTGCCTTCATGTCACAAAAGAGGAGTGGAGGATATCAAAATTTCACATCTGCAGAAGGTTCTGGTTTGTTTTTTTGGCACTTTTCCACTAGAATTACCAGCTTAACTCGCTTCCTTTTCCTGTACGTGCTGCTGATTTGTCATCAGTGTTGCGCAGAGGTCAGTTAACAGCTAATTACCCAAGATGATTTTTTAGGAATGGATTAGCTTTTGCTAACTCTGAAAACCACAATTGGACCAGTTAGCTTCCACTAACTTTAAGTCGGCCTAATATTTTTTAATAAAGTGTAACAGTCAAAAAGGTTAAAATCCCCCCAAAATCATGTTTGTTTTTAGGCAAAACATTGCACAAAGGCAACAAGCATCACCTCAACGCAATGGAGGAGCACGAGGTTAAGCCAGAGTAAATGCATTAGTTAGATTAGGCCCCATTAAAAAAAAGTTTGTCATCCTTATCCTTGACATCAGAAAAAAGTGGTGAGGGCTCGAGCTGGGTGGATCAGTCCTAATCGATTCACACACCAACGCTGGTATTGATACTGAATGATCCTCGCACTGACTGCTGCACACGCAGATTCATCAAAGTCTACTCTCTATAAGAGCAGCGCTGCGCTGTGTCACACAACACGGAGCAGCGCACCCTTATATTGTGGTTTGTCAGCCCTCTACCTGAGGAGATTTTGTTTTAAGTTGTGTTGAGTGATATTTTTTAAACAAAAATGTTGATTGTGATCATAAAGTACCTTTGTTGTCACATACATTTGGCGAAATTCTGTCCTAGGTCTTTTGGATCCTTTGGATCTGTGAAGCTTAAATATGAAAAAGTATCGGTATTGATATCGGTGATACTGGGCCTGTATTTACTTGGTATCGGATCACTACCAAAATTCCCGGTATTGCCCACCTCTAGTGAGGGCGGGTGTTTTTTTTTTATTATTTTCTTAGAAACAGGTAGGGGAAACCGGGGCACAGTGAATCAGAAATGTTTTTGGCAGCATAAACACATTATACATAGGTTTAGGTCATTCTATTGTAGATTTAATACAGCAAGTTATTGTTTATTAGGCTGTGTTATTTATTTCTCCCCAAGTGTAATTGACAGGTGTTTAAAATTGATTTTAAAATTTTTGATTCACTGTGCCCTGGACACTAATTCACGGGGCACAGTGAATCAACTTAGAATCTAATAAAAACACATGATTATAAAGATTTCTTCAAAATTATTAAATATATGCTGATGCATATACAAACTATAATCCAGCAAACCAGCTCTGTAATGTGTGAGTGTCTTATATAGTGATATAAGTCCTTTAAAATATATTATAAATACAACTGTCATAATTTCTGTTCAAATGTGAAAACAGTTGTTTATATACACAAATTATAGAAATAATTCATGCAAAAATAAGTAATATTTGTCATCCACTTGATACTGGGGCTTAGTAAATCACTTTCTAGACTGATTCACTGTGCCTCAGGTGCATGTGACACACATGAGTCATGTTATCAAATAGCTGATAGTCTGGAGAAGACATAACACATGCTCATCAGTTGGATGGGGTAGTCTTCTAATTAATAATTTTTTGGGCCACTTTTCCTCTGTTGTGAGAAAAACAATATAAAGACACTGACATCCACAAAATTTACTTTTGACAGGAAAACACTTACTTCACTTGCCCTTTTACCCTTAATGTATCCAAAAACAAAACATTAATTTATAAGGGGGATGTCTTTATGCATAAATACATGGCATAACTGCTGCAAATATATATGTAGTTTTGCAGATATACCTATTGTGCCCCAGTTTCCCCTACATACAATGTCATTTCAAACCTGAAAAATGACATATACAGCACCTGCATACCAAGTGAGGAACTAAAAATATCAGATATTTTTAAAAAAATCTTGTGTGCATGTTGAACACAGTCAGTGTACTGCACGCTTGTAGTGTGATAAACATCCACACTGTGTGCAAGTGAGATGCAGCAAATGACGGTGTGGTTGTCAATGACCGTCTTTGGCCAAAGCACACTCATCACCTTGCACTAGGTTCCTGCACCAGCTGTACCACCGTCAATGAAATTCACCCAAAAAAAAAAAAACAACTGATGGAGGCCAATTTTGGCATGTGGGCGGGGATGATAAACTATGTTTTTGTGTGTGTTTTTTACGGGGCCTTTTAAAAAACCTTTTTGGGAACATCCGTGTTTATGCTGCAACATATTCAAATTTTCAGTTCTTTAAGTCTGTTTTTCAGGGATTTAGAAATGGCACATTTGTTCAGGATGTCTTTTGTTTTCCATCTCGCACAGCGATGATGCACTGATAGTTAACGCTATGATTTTCACTGACCAGTCAGTAACTTTCAGTGCTGTCATGGCACTTTTTGGTATCACCTCATCTTGCTTGGAACTGTGATGGAGGTGATACCAAAAACAGGACCAGGTGACAGGTACCAGATTTAGCCAATGGAAAACCGAAAAAGGCAGGTAGAGTCATGTCAAGTCGAGCAGGTACGATGTGGTAGAAAAGCATCATTTTGCTATTGACAGAGTTAGGTAAATAATTTTTTAAAAATGCATATGATATGGAAAAAAGGTAAAATCTTACACCCAGTCATACAAAATTTGCAACAGATTCATCTGCACATACACAGATCACATACAGAAAAAAAAATGTCACTCTACTTTTAAACAGGATCTTGAATTTCTCCTGACAGTGGAGATTAAGGAAGGGTTTGACTCGGCTGGAGGCGCTTGATCTTAATACTAGAGAACAGGGCGTCTGAAATGCTGCCAAATCCAGATCCTTCCGAGTTTTCTGTGTAATGGCACAAAAGAGATAAAACACCATAAAAGCACGACAGAACTACAGTAATTGCTGTAATGGATTAATTCTTAATCCTGGAACAAAAAAAAAAAAAAAACCTCATCACCATCGTTATCCTTACCGTGAACACCGATCATGTGCTCCAGGATCAGGACTCTCTCTGCCAGGATCTTCAGGGCCTCTCTAAGCTGCTGTATGGCCTCGCCCTGAATGACAAATGCCACATTCACTAAAGAATGTTTTTCAAAGGGTAAGGACGCTAACGTCATCTTCTCTTACCTCAGACAAGCCCTCTCCAGGCTCTCCCTTTGTCCCTGGTGATCCCTGACAACACAAAAAGAAACAAGCTTGTCACATCTGCATTACATGTGTGTGTGGAAAAGAATAACTGGACACTCACAGGTAAGCCTGGCTCCCCTGTGATACCTGGAGACCCCTGAGAGAAGAAAAGGAAACAAACATAAATTAGGACTGACTTTCAGCGGCTTCCTTATCCCGAGCGTTAATCTGCCACATCAATAGATCTCTGATCTTAAATCATGATAGCAGAGATGGGGGATCAGGTTTATAGACAGAAGGGACCCGATGTGGCTGCTCTGATTAGTGAGGCCTGGCCTTGGATGAGAGAGGAGGATTAGTCACGGCTTGGAGTAAGTCTTTGAAGAAAAAGCTTATTCACTCTTAATTTGTTTTACATTGTATGACAGCTATGACCATTTATAAAATTGACAACAAAAAGGATTTTAATAGCTCAACATAACCAATAAGGCATTCTCCTGATTCAATAATGACCAGTATCTTTTAATGACTCTTGAGCAAACTAATACAGGTCACCAGGTGTTTTAAAAACAGATGTTAAAGTTTATATTAAAGAAAAGACTCTAGAAACGAAGATAATGCATCTTAAAACACATCTTCAGTTGTCAAAGAAAGTTGCTCAATCAGTTGCTTTAATGCCTTAAAAACAGAATGGCTCGAGGGTGGGCCCAGTGACCTGCACGTTACATTTGCAACTCAGTGTCAAGATGTTGAGATGTCAAGAAGCAGCAGCCATCCTCACTGGCGCCATCTTCAGTGTTCAGTGTCACATGAACCTGCTTATGTAAAACAAGTCTGAGTGTAATGCACTTTGTCTGTTGGTCAAGTCGCCCTATTGAGATATCCCATAATCCCTTGTGTGCCAGAGAGGTGCTGCAATCAAAACAACATGGAGAAACCACATGACAACAATTGTAAATTAACATTATACTACCAAAATGTAAATTTGTGTGCCTTTCATAACATTTATAAGAGACTGCATGAGACCCTTGAACACTTGCTAAAACAAATATTCCAAATATTACACATCTACTACCTTCAACCTGGGTGGAACTTCATAAACGCAAACTAAATTTCAGACATTTTATAGATATTACTCTGGAACAAACAGCACAAACTGTGTTGTAAACAATTGTGTAACAATAAGCAGGACGTTAAAGAGCAAACTTCAATTTCCTTCACAAACACATGAACAGGAAGCTCACAGGCTGCTGTTGTCCGTGTGCAGCAGATAAATTGCAGCTTGATCTGAGCGTCTCAATGCATTTTTCAACCATAAGTGTGCCAGGTGGAGACTTCAAATAACATTTGTGATGAGCTGTTTGGTGCTTTGCACCAGTTAGAAAAGTAAGGTGTTCAGCTACCACTCATTTCCAGAACAGTTGCTTTGGCATTGAATCTCAAATCAGGGATGGAACACGATTCTTCTAAAAGAAATTTCATTATTTCTTGTTTTTGATGCTTGTAGTGGAGAGCGCTGTCAAACACATTGGTTAAAAAAAAAAAAAAAAAAAATCTCCCATAGATGTTTAAATGGGTTGAGATTTGCTGACTGCATCCTTATACTTGCCACAAATCATGAGAAAAAAGTCCTACTAGCGCGTTCCCTGTGGAGATCCATGGGCTCTAGATTGGGTAGTGTTTATAAACTAGGTAAAGTTTCTATAATGAGTTGGAATGGCGTGTGAGTCCAGGAAGTAGAACCTTAGACCTCAACAATTTTTAGAAGAGAACTCAACCCTTTTATTTCCTGTTAATTATGTAATTTTTTTATGTTAATTTACTGTCTTAATGTATTTATAAATTGTTTAGGTTCTTGTTATCATATCCACTCTGTGTTCTCAGGGTGCAGGACTACTTTGTGTCCCTAGGGTGAATAATAAGTCTGTGGGTCACAGAGCTTTCTCTTATTGTGTCCCTGTTCTGTGGAATGATCTCCCTGCTTCAATAAAAGTCAGATTCTGTAGAGACTTTCAAGTTCAGACTTAAGATGCATTTATTTTCCCTTTCGTATGGCCAGCATACTGGCATAGTATGTTACTATGCTTTTTACACTTTTAAATTCATTTTATTAGGAAATGGAGCAGGCTGCGGCCTCAACTTTTTCTAAAGTCTGGGTCTTTTTGTGAAACTTAGGGCTAGTGGTCGGCAATCACCTTAGTATTTCTTCAGTTTTTCTTGAAGCTTAATGCTGACAAATTATACTGTATTTGTCTTTCTGATGCTTGATACTGTTTTTTCTTTTCTTTCTGTTTGAGGTGCGGCTCCATCCAGAGATGGGTGTGGTGTCTGTTCCAGAAACCATCCTGTGCACCGGCATTGTTTCCTGTATGTTTGTTTTGTGAATTGTGTCAGTAGCATGGCCCAAACAGAGGGTCAACCCCAACCTGGTCTCACGGCATGTCATGATTCAGCAGCACAAAATATACATTAATCTATTGGTTTGTCATATTGTCACGAAAAGTGCAAAATTTTCGTTATGGGAGCACAAATTTATTCTAATGCATTCTGTGACGGGTGCACATAATTACAAGTGTAGCGGGGGGTCGGGGGTGGTTAAGGTGAGGGTTGGGGGTAGGAGTAGAGTTAGTAATAGTGAGTTAAAAAAAAACCCAGTCACAAAAATTTGACTAATTTCGTGACGGGAGGATGAAAAACAACAACAACAAAAAACAACAACAACAACAAAAAAGTGAGATTGGGCTGCCTTTGAGTCTGGTCTGCTTGAGGTTTCTTCTTCAAATTATTATTATTAGTATAGTATAGTATTATTATTATTAATTATCAGTTGGAGTTTTTCCTTACCGCTGTCACCTGTGTGCTTGCTCTGGGGGTTGTTAAGGTTCGAGCTTACTTGTGTTAAGTGCCTTGAAGCAACTTTGTTGTGATTTGGCGCTATATAAATGAAATAAAATACACACTATTATTATTATCATTATTATTGTTGTCAGTATTACTATTATCACTGTTATTGTTTTATTTTTACTTCTATTTTGTCTTTTTTTTTTTTTTAAATGGACCACAATGGAAATAAGTGTTTTCACTTTCTCGTGTCATCCGTGTATTTTTAACGAAGCCATACGCATGCATGTAAACATGTAAACGTGTAAAGCGCCTTGGGGCAACTGTTTGTTGTGATTTGGCGCTATATAAAAAAAATTGATTGATTGATTGATTGATTAAACATATTATAATATAGATAAAGGTGCAGAGGCCGATTGGTGCTTTTTCCCAGATCCCACCACAGAACATGATTGGATTTGAACTATTTAATTGTATCTATCTGGCTGATCTAAAACCTTATGTACCAGTAAGTGCCCTGTATTCTTGGGAGGCAGGATTACTGTGTTTTCCAAAGGTTAAGAAGAAATCAGCACATCAAAGACCTTTTTTTTCACTGTGCACCTGTTCTGTGGAATAGTCTACCTGCTGAGATAAATAGTATGATTCTGTGGAATCACTAAAATCCAGATTAAAGACTCATCTGTTCTCTCTATCCTATGGCAAATATAGAGTTGGTAGTATTGAATCAGTTCTTCTCTCCACCAGTTATTTATGTTCTTAGGGCTCATTCGCACTGTGATGTGACTGAACACTGGCTGACGTAGCAGGTTCTCAAAACTCTGTGAAACACCGGAGAAGGCTCGCTCAAGGGGTCCAAACTTCCTGTCTTCAATGCAACTTGACGTTTGGTGACAGCCCACTATTGGATTTAGTTTAACTTTTGCTGTCGGAGGGC
The DNA here is from genome assembly GCF_902500255.1 of Thalassophryne amazonica. Lineage (NCBI taxonomy): Eukaryota > Metazoa > Chordata > Actinopteri > Batrachoidiformes > Batrachoididae > Thalassophryne > Thalassophryne amazonica. The sequence goes on from NC_047106.1 coordinate 98,739,317, forward strand.
TGGTGCATTGGTTGCTCACTCCGCGGAGCAGTAGAGTAGCTTGGCGGAGCTGATTGTTGACTCAATGTTTGAGGTGTCATGTGACATAGCCAACCCAGTCTCACTTTTTTTTTCATGCTCCGATCACAAAATGATTCAAATTTTTGTGACTTTTTTTTTTAAACTCACTAACCCTACTCCTACCCCCACCCTAACCTTAACCATAACCTAACCCTACTCGTTCCCCTACCCTAACCATAACCACTCAACCCGCCTTTCACTTTTAATTTAGTGCAGCCATCACGGAATGTATTAGAATGAATTCATGCTTCCGTTACGAAAATGTGGCGCTTTTCGTGACAATAACATGAACAAATAGATTAGTGTATATTTCGTGCTGCTGAATCATGACATGCAGTAAGATATGGTAGGACGTATATACCTACAGTATATAAACTCAATGGAACTCTGATTGTTCTTCCTAACCACTGTTGCTTATGTTTTTGCTCAGGAGGTGAGTAAGGTTAATACCTTGCCTTTTGTTAAGAGCCTTGGAGCGGCTTATGTTGTGCTATTGTGCGATACAAATAAATTTAATTGACTTGAATTGACTGTACTTCGTAGTGCACAGTGTGTAAGTATCTACATTTGTGTTTCTCAAAGAAAAAAAATACCTTACCCTTTCTCCAGAATCCCCTTTTGGTCCAGGGTCTCCAGGCCTGCCATGGAGACCATCCTTGCCCTCATGTCAGAAAACAGAAGATATATTAGTTATCATACTCATAATGCGTCCAATGTCATATACTCGTACTGACTTTACTCAATAATCAGCTGTGAAATTGAGTTGAAAGCACAGAAACACGTCAAACACAGGACTTACATTTTGTCCTGGTGGACCTGGAGGTCCTCTAGATCCTGGAGGGCCTGTAGGAGCATTCATAAAAGGATGGTTAAAATGTTTAAAAACAGAGAATATTTTCTCACAACAAAACACATTTCAGTCAATATACCTGAGATATATTCATCAGAGTTTACCATGTAAACATCATTTCCATGGATTGGTTTGTTTTGTTATGTGATTGTTGATATGCTGTCTCAAAAAGTCATAAACAGATTTCAGTGACATTTAGTGGAACAGTTGGCTTTGAGTGAAGGAAGACAGATGCACATTCAAGATAAATTGTTTGTATTAATATTTACATCCACTAAGGAGGTTCTTCAAGATATATACACTCAACCAAAATATAAACGCAACACTTTTGGTTTTGCTCCCATTTTGTATGAGATGAGCTCAAAGATCTAAAACTTTTTCCACACACACAATATCACCATTTCCCTCAAATATTGTTCACAAACCAGTCTAAATCTGTGATAGTGAGCACTTCTCCTTTGCTGAGATAATCCATCCCACCTCACAGGTGTGCCATATCAAGATGCTGATTAGACACCATGATTAGTGCACAGGTGTGCCTTAGACTGCCCACAATAAAAGGCCACTCTGAAAGGTGCAGTTTTATCACACAGCACAATGCCACAGATGTCGCAAGATTTGAGGGAGCGTGCAATTGGCATGCTGACAGCAGGAATGTCAACCAGAGCTGTTGCTCGTGTATTGAATGTTCATTTCTCTACCATAAGCCGTCTCCAAAGGCATTTCAGAGAATTTGGCAGTACATCCAACCAGCCTCACAATCGCAGACCACGTGTAACCACACCAGCCCAGGACCTCCACATCCAGCATGTTCACCTCCAAGATCGTCTGAGACCAGCCACTCGGACAGCTGCTGAAACAATCGGTTTGCATAACCAAAGAATTTCTGCACAAACTGTCAGAAACCGTCTCAGGGAAGCTCATCTGCATGCTCGTCGTCCTCATCGGGGTCTCGACCTGACTCCAGTTCGTCGTCGTAACCGACTTGAGTGGGCAAATGCTCACATTCGCTGGCGTTTGGCACGTTGGAGAGGTGTTCTCTTCACGGATGATGCGAAGGAGATGTGTTGCACTGCATGAGGCAAATGGTGGTCACACCAGATACTGACTGGTATCCCCCCCCCAATAAAACAAAACTGCACCTTTCAGAGTGGCCTTTTATTGTGGGCAGTCTAAGGCACACCTGTGCACTAATCATGCTGGATGTGGAGGTCCTGGGCTGGTGTGGTTACACGTGGTATGCGGTTGTGAGGCTGGTTGGATGTACTGCCAAATTCTCTGAAACGACTTTGGAGACGGCTTATGGTAGAGACATGAACATTCAATACACGAGCAACAGCTCTGGTTGACATTCCTGCTGTCAGCATGCCAACTGCACACTCCCTCAAATCTTGCGACATCTGTGGCATTGTGCTGTGTGATAAAACTGCACCTTTCAGAGTGGCCTTTTATTGTGGGCAGTCTAAGGCACACCTGTGCACTAATCATGGTGTCTAATCAGCATCTTGGTATGGCACACCTGTGAGGTGGGATGGATTATCTCAGCAAAGGAGAAGTGCTCACTATCACAGATTTAGACTGGTTTGTGAACAATATTTGAGGGAAATGGTGATATTGTGTATGTGGAAAAAGTTTTAGATCTTTGAGTTCATCTCACACAAAATGGGAGCAAAACCAAAAGTGTTGCGTTTATATTTTTGTTGAGTGTATATGTATATGTATATGTATGTATATCTCAAAAAAGATCAAAAGAAAAAAAAGCTAAATGAATCAGGTCAAGTCAGGTCTGGAGGCATGCACGGGCACATTGCTACATCGACTGTACTGCAGAGCTGCCTTGGGCCCTGGATGGCAACCGCCGAGCAGTAGCCTTTTTCAGCTACTGAGGGCCTTAATACTAATTCAGTTTATTTCATTTCAACCTGGTCTCACGGCAAGTCGTGCTTCAACAGCACAAAATATATATTAATCTATTGGTTTGTGATATTGTGACGAAAAGCACCTCATTTTCGTCACGGCAGCACGAATTCATTCTCATTCATTCCGTGATGGCTGCACAAAATTAAAAGTGAAGCGGGAGGGTCGGGGGTGGTTATGGTTAGGGTGGGGGGAAGGAGTAAGATTAGGTTATGGTTAAGGTTAGGGTTGGGGGTCGGAGTAAGGTTAGTAATAGTGAGTTAAATAAGCTCCGTCACGAAAATTTGACTCATTTCGTCATGGGAGCATGAAAAAAAAACCAAAAAACCTGAGACTGGGCTGTTCATTTATATAGTGCCAAATCACAACAAAGCTGTCTCAAGGGGCTTCACACAAATAAGGTCTAACCTTACCAACCCCTAGAGCAAGCACACAGGCAACAATGGTAAGGGGAAAACTCCCTACTTCCCTGATATTGAGGAAGAAACCTCAAGCAGACGAGACTCAAAAGGGTGACCCACTGCTTGGGCCATGCTACCAACACAATTGACAATACAAATATAGAGGAAAATTTGGGAGTCCATGCTGGTGTCTAGGGCAGGAGGCCTGCAGAAAAAGACACCAACTCCCACTTCTGGATGGAACTGCACCTCAAACAGAGACAAAAAAATATATATCAGGTGGCATAAAAACTACAAATAAGGTACAATTTGTCAGTATTAAGCAACAAGAAAAACAGAAGAAAGACTAAGGTGATCGCCAGCCACTAGCCCTAAGCTTCTCTAAAAGACCCAGGCTTTAGATCAAGTTGAGGCTGCGGCACGCTCTGCTTACTAATAAAATTAATTTAAAAGGCTAGAAAGCATTGTACTATACTATGTCAGTATGCTAGCCATACTAAAGGGAAAATAAGTGCACCTTAAGTCTGGACTTGAAAGTCTCTACAGAATGTGACTGTTTTATTGATGCAAGGAGATCATTCCACAGAACAAGGGCACGATAACAGAAATCTCTGTGACCCACAGGCTTTTTATTCACCCTAGGGATACAAAGTAGTCCTGCACCCTGAGAACACAGAGCCCGGGCCGGTATGTAGGGTTTAAGTAGGTCAGCTAAGTAGGGAGGTACAAGTCTGAATAATTTTATAGGTTAGTAGCAGAACCTTAAAATCTGATCTCACAGGGACAGGAAGCCAGTGAAGAGATGCCATAATGGGTGTAATGTGGACTTTCTGCTTCCTGTCAAAAATCTGGCAGCAGCATTTTGGACCAATTGGAGACCCCTAATGCTGGACTGTGGTAAACCAGAAAATAGAACATTGCAATAGTCCAATCTAGAAGAAACAAATGCATGTATCAGGGTCTCAGCATCAGCCATAGACAGGATGGGATGAATCTTTGCTATATTTCACAGGTGGAAGAAAGCAGTCCTCATAATATCTCTAATGTGGAGGCCAAAAGACAATGTAGGATCAAAAATTACCCCAAGGTTCCTCATTTTGTCAGTGTGATGTATGACACACAAGCCTAGGCTATGCATTAGCTGGTCAAACTGATGCAGATGTCTCACTGGACCAAGAACCATCATTTCAGTCTCGTCAGAGTTTAAAAGTAGGAAATTGCTAGAAATCCAGCTTTTCACTGATGCAAGGCAATCCCCTAAGGATTTTACGTGGATGAGATTACAGGCAGATATTGGCATGTATAACTGGGTATCAACAGCATAGCAATGAAAGGTAATCCCAAAATGCCGCAATATGTGCCCAAGGGGTGCTGTATAAAGGGAGAAAAGCAGGGGGCCTAAGACAGACCCCTGTGGAAGCCCAAATTTCATGTCACTGAGGTTAGAGGTAGTGTTGTTGTACAAAACGCAGTGAGAACGACTGATCAGGTATGATGTCAACAATGCAAGGGCATTCCGAATAATCCCAAAATGATTCCCAGCCTATCGAGTAGAATATGATGAGCCACTGTATCAAACGCAGCACTAAGATCTAACAGCACCAGAACTGTAGTGGTGCCCAAATCCATTGCAAGCAGAAGATCATTCAACACTTTAGTGAGAGCAGTCTCTGTGGAGTGATATTTTCTAAAAGCAGTGGCTCAAAAAGATTATTCTTAGTAAAATAGTCCACAAGCTGCTGTAAAACCACCTTTTCCAGAATCTTAGAGCAAAATGATAGATTTGATAACATTAGATTTCTTAAGTAATGGTTCAGTCACTGCAGATTTGAAACATTTAGGAACAGATCCAGAGGCTAATGACAGATTAATAATCTGTCATTAATATTTATAATAACACTAACACACTAACATGGTGGTGCCCTGGATCATGCCCAGGGAAATGCGCCACATGGCCAAAATGTCATTAAATAAGCTTTTCCCAGTCCTTTCTGAATCTCAAAGGCAGAGGATCTAGAGACATGAGTGTCCCTGTAGTCATATAGAGAGACTTATCTCAGAGCTTTTACCAAATACAGGTGATGGCCATGCCCAAGACGACGTTGAAGCACAAATGCCTTAATTCATGACAATCACAAACACAGACACTCTGACTCCTCACTCAGCTTCTTTAGTGCTGCAATCAATTGATTCCACAAAACTGAACAACATCGTCCATAAAGTCAAGATCAACCAACTCAACAACCCTAAACCCCAAGTCCAAGCAAGCACTGTCCCGAACAGAAGTCAGAACACATCCCTGACAAACAACAGAATTCACTGAGAACACGTCAAACACTGTGTCCACTCTGCACGCCACTTGCAGTGACTGCAGTGTCGGCTATGATATCCAGTAACTTACTGAGGAGCCCACATAGAGCTTAGGCCAAGAGCTGATTAAAATGTGGTTTGGATCCAAATCAAGGAGCATATATTTGATCGTTGACTGTAGGCAATTAACTTGAAAGTTAGGGTAAGTGAATGACTTAAAGTAACTACAGAATTAAGGCGTAACTTAGTTAGTGAAGTAAATGGTGGCAGATCTCTAAGTAAATTTAGTTTGGCAGCTTGAGACTACTGTATTTTCCGGAGTATGTTTTATTTTATTTTTTTACTATTTTGGGAGGTCCTACAACTTACACTCTGGTGGCACTTAAATAACAAATAAATACAAACCTATGTGTAATCTGACGACCATCTAACTGCAATCTACATATTCTGACAAAATCAAAACAGCATCTGAAACAATCTGATCGCGGTTGATTGAGCTCTGAGATCGATTGATCACAGCACAGCCTGCTGACATGTTGTGCCACCTTTATCCACCTCCACTGGACCTCGGCCAGAGAGGGTGAAAGAAATGTTGTTATGTAATAACATGTATGTGGCACAGCCACATGATGACATAAATAAACATGTAACTCACCCCCGGTACCCCCCGTTCCACAGCGCAGCACAGACAGCTGATCAAGTTCCTTTCACCCGGCTGTGCTGTGCGCTGGCGATGTCGATGTCGATCAGATTAAATCAAATACATAATCTAAGTAACCATTAAGCCCCCATCATACATAGCAAGAATGTGAAGGAACCATTCCGACACAGCAAATATTGCCATAATCTGACGCAGTCGGGAGGAAAAGAGGCGTGGTCAGCCGTGGTCCGAACGATCAAATACATAATCCACCTCTGGTATAAATAAATCCTATGTGAAGCGCCCTCCCACAGCAATAATCCAACTACAGTTGTGTTAAGATGTGTATCAAGTAAAATGACAACAAAAAGAGTTTAAAAAAGAGAAAAGAAAAAGTCCACTGGCTGCAAATGAAAGTTGCACACGTGTGGGAAGTTGGTGCACTGCCAGCACAGTCAACAGCAGTTACAGAGTCCAGCCGGACAAATAAAATTTCGCAATGCAGGTATATACTGATGAAACACCTAAAGGGTTTTGTCACCGGACTAACAGCAGGCGATCACTGACAGCTGTCAAGCTGTTTGTGTGCTCTCTGGATGGACAGCGCCTGTGCTCGCGTGTGCACGTGGGGCGGAGTGGCTGGTACAGCGTTTATGAACACATATACACACAGCTGAGCGAACATTTCGGCCACACACTCGCACACTGCTTTGATCAACTGTTCTACACATGCAGGCACACACGGCTCATTCAGCCATTATAAACGCGCGCAGGTGGGTGGACACTCATCACTCAGATCACCTGTTCTATGCACGTACACGCGTGTACTCCATCATGTGAGACACACACTGATGAGAAGTGGAGATTTGATTGCGTGGGTGACTGACAGCTCCAATGTCAGTGTCAGTGACACCAGTCTGTGTCATCTGACTGTTGTCTGAAATATGTTTGGGCTGCATCCTGCAGGTGTGCATGAGGCAGTCCGGATGCGTTCGGACCACGGCTGACCACGCCTCTTTTCCTCCCGACTGCGTCAGATTATGGCAATATTTGCTGTGTCGGAATGGTTCCTTCACATTCTTGCTATGTATGATGGGGGCTTAATGGTTACTTAGAGTAACTAAGGGACTTAATATTTTTATGATGTTAATTTTCCTGTTATTTGTACATAAAATATCAGTACCAAGTGCACTTTGACTCAGATCATTTATGCAAAACAGAAGAATGTTGCATCTTGGGAAAGTTATTCCCTTAAGTTAACCATTTGAAATATAGGCTGGAATATTATCTTTAAATTGGACTCAAACATCCCGTTTTGCATGTCCTTGTGTTTGACTGAACCTACAAGCGTATCTTTACGGCCTACTAATTCAAATTTCCATATCCAAAACACACTTTTTGCACAAAGTTAAATTAGCAAGACATGTTTGTCAAACATGGGAATTTGAGCTGAATTGCAAATAAACCTGTGTGGGTTTGAATAGTGGTTTACTGCACAGACTTTTTTTTTCCAAACTTCAGTACTGACATAATACAGAGGACACATCATGAAGTGCTTAGACACATTGTTTGCTTCTTTCCTATGGACGGGAAATGTTACCTGAGGGGCCAGCAGGACCAGTTTGACCAGGAGGCCCGACAGCAATCTGAGAAGTGGGAAGAGATGGAAGGTTGTGGTTCTCCTCTGGCAAAAATCAAAAACACACTTTTAAAGAACACATTCTCATGTTTGGCATGAACATGATACAGAAATTGCAATAACAAGTTTGAAAAATGATGTTCAAGTGGCAGGAGGTTAGTGAAAATATGGTCTGATTAGCTACAAACGAGGGCACTGGGCAGTTGGAGTTTGTCACTTTAAGGCTTTTCCCGGGGTGTGTTCAGTTCTGGGTGTTACTGTACACAGTTTAATGATAGATTATAATGGACGGGGAAACCGGACACTCCCATTGTGAGCTTTTCTCTGTGCTTGACTGCATGATGGAAGGAAAATTTGACTGATTTGTTTCAGTACAACATGTAGGGTTGCCACCCCTCCCTTAAAATACAGAATTGTCCTTTATTTGACAATTAATTGTTGCATCCCGTATTGTTCCATATTTTCATAAATGTCCCACAGACACTCAAAAAATAAATAAATACAAAATAAAAGTAGCGAGGACTCGACGTGAGGACCTGACGTGAGGATAGACCTCAGACTTTCGCCTCTGCATCTCCGTGTGCCCACCTTTCTGGTCCTGTCACGGGTTGCCTGGTATGTCTACACCCGAAACTCCACCGCATCCAAAGAAGCAAAAATGTGTGCAAATGTACAGAAGTGAGCGGGAAAAGTCGAACCCCTGGCTTGACAGCGTTAGTGGCAATGGATACAAGGCAAACAAGTTTTTTTATTTTCTCTTCTTAAAGTAAAAATGTCCTCACTTTAAAGATGAAAATTATAGGTCTGTTTTCCTTAATATTTATGTTTATTATTGCACTTCAGTGACTGCACAGTTTATCCTTAAAGTAGACCTGCATTGAAATAAATGTGGTCAGATTTCAGAAAGAAATAGCTGATATGTATTTATAAGACCCTTGTGAATGCAGTAAAGTAAATCTGTAAGCCCAAATTTGTAATTCAGCGGAGAAATCTTCGTTTAAAAATGACAAATTTGCAGCTAAAATTTAGCCCTCTGTGAAAACAGTTTGTATAGCCGTATCATTTCCATGACGTCATGGACAAGACGACGCGCTCCCGCCTTCAGTCCGATCCCGCACTGAAATTGATTTTATCTGTTAGTAATGTTACTTATACACGTCCTGGTTTCAACATCCAAAAGTAAGCTGCAATGAATGTGAGATACAGATCTGTGTGCTCAGATCAGCAAGGACATCGACAGCGGGCGCCGTTCTTCCTCTCCCGTTCTCTGCCTCCGCTGCGCTTATTAAGTCTGCGGGCTCATTAACGAGCTCGTTAACCGCCGACGCAGGCCACTCACACCGCCCGTGTCTGCTTTGCAGCCGGTGTTGTGCCAGATTCAGCACACAACACTGGCATCACTGTCTACTGAATGGAGCTGCAGCACACTTGGCACAAGTCCTGAGATTACGCTCGCTGTTTTAATGCGAAGCGGCCGGTACACCTGTTGCTGCAAGGACAGACTTCTTGCGGCAAAATCCACAGCACCGCACGTCTCGGCAATCGGAGCCCCAGAGCTCCATGGACGCTGAGAGAGGTTTATATATGTTTAATGACTGGGATTCTTTGCGGGTCTCGCCTCCATATCCCGCGATGGTACCGGAGGCGAAAGACAGTAGATTTTCATTGCGACACCACTCAATCAAATGGTGTATGAAAAAGTCCCCCAAAATAATTTTCAAGCACAAATAAAAGAAATGTTTACTCACCAAATGTGCAGCAAGACAATATGAAGTTTTAAAAAAAGTAGATCCTTCCGTATAAGACAAGAAAAAGGTGCAGATGCAAACTGACGTAAATCCACAAATTACAGTTGGCGCGCAATGCATGCTGGGAGAGGGTCTTCTTCATGACGTCTCGGCAGCGTCTATGATGAGAGGGACAGTTTTGCGGAGGGCTAAATGTTAGCTGTAAATTTGTCATTTTTAAATGAAGATTTCTCCGTTGAATGACAGATCTGGGCTTCCAGATTTAGTTTACTACATTCAGAAGGATCTTATGTGTAAATGTAAGTCATTTTTTGGTCCAAAGATCTGACTGCATTTATTTCAGTGCAGGTCTACTTTAACAATTGTGTGTTAAGCACTTAAAGCTTTAAGTATAACTCACTGCTTTTTTCAAAATTAAATATACCACTCCTCAGGTGGTGGTAGTGGGCCTGAGGAGCCGTGGTGGGCTTCCTTTATTTTCATTTCTGAAAGGTGCCAACCCTAACAACATACGTCATTGTTAGCTTGCTAACATCTGTAAATGTCTTGTAAATCATTTCAAAGGTATTATCTGCTTACAAAATCAGCATTTTTCTATTTAAAAGTGTTTCTTTCTCATTAACGTTTACAACATACAAGAGAAGAAAACTGGCAAACGTCTGACCGGAAGATTTAAACAGAAATGCCGCTGTCTTGGATTATTTTGTTTGTACGTCACACTGCCTTCACTCAGATTAACAGCTGCTGTGTCACATCACTCAGCATTTGCATAAAATAGACTTCTCGTCTATGCGGGCTCAGCCTAGCTGGCAACATACTGTAGCAACCACTTGTCTCTTATCGCTGTAAAATGCCCATTTGGATTGAAACTGAATGTCAGCCGGTCATATTGCTTCTGTCTCTGGTAGCTAATGTGACCAAGGGGGTTATGTTTGAATTAATTCTAAACTCTGCAGGTGTTGTTTCTGGCCTCTAACTGATACAACAGTGGAAGGAAATCAGGGCACATATCCACAATGCACCTCAGAGTCCTCTCAGAGAGCTCCTAACTTAGCCTAAAGATTCCTGGCAAGGAATCTTAGCCTAAGACGTGATCCAGGAAGTGTCTGAGAGTGACTGAGTAAGGAGTGGACAGAAACTCTTGTCTTTGTGAGGAGGCGGGGCCGACCCCGTTGCTAGGTATGGGAAGGTCCTCTAAGAGCTGTGATTGGTTGTCACAGAAAGCGAAGGAGAAATAAAAAACAAATGCGCTCCTTGTTATGAATGGACAGTGAAATCAACTGATCATATAACCTGGAACTGTATTAATAAATGTGCAATTGTGAGGATAACTGTCACAATGATGAAACTCAGCAAGCTTCAATAAATTGTTATACAGCTTCAAAATGTTTGAACATACCTCGTTCACATGCCGATTCTATATATGAAACAATTTTATTTTGTACTTACAATGAACTCACGCATGAGTTCATTGTAAGTACATAATATAATTATAAATATGTTAAAAATGCATGCATAACACAAGAAAGTGAAAACACTTACTTCCATTGTGGTTCATTTAATCTACTGACACAATAAATCAATAACACGAGCAACATTGTTAAACTAACATAAACCACAATAACATCATTTAAAACCTCAAAATTCCAAATTCCCATGGTGCATTGCAGCACAGCATCCATTGTTATTGGTTAGCTAAAACTGCTAATTTCTCCAAAAATATTTGTCCTGTCAAATTCCGCTTTCACAGCGATACATACACTTGTGCTCAAACGTTTACATACCCTGACAGAATTTTTGCTTTTTTGGTTATTTTTAAGAGAATATGAATGACAACACAAAAACTTTTTTTTAACTCATGGTTAGTGGTTGGGTGAAGCCATTTATTGTCAAACAACTGTTTCCTCTTTTTAAATCAAAATAACAAGAAAACTACTCAAATGACCGTGAACCAAAGTTTACATACCCCTGTTCTTAATACTGTATTTCCCCTTTAACATCAACGACAGCTTGCAGTCTTTTGTGGTAGTTGTAGATGAGGCTCTCTGATGGTTAAGCTGCCGCTGAATATGTTTCAGACTTTATTTACATTAATTACAAAGAAATACAAACAGTATGGCACTTTATGGTAAATCTGTGTGGAGTAGACAGTTCTCAAAAACTGAGTGACTGTGCAACAAGTAGAAGAGTGAGGAAAGCCACCAAGACACCCACACAACATAGAAGAAGTTATGGGCTTATGTGGCTGTGATTGGAGAAATTGTGCACAGTGCAAGCTTTGCATTTTGCATCACTACCCTTAGCTTCATAGTGGAGTAGAGCAGAGAAGGATTTTCTTTCACCAAAACAGATCAAATCCAGGCTTGCATCTCAGATGTACCTTCTGGCAATTTGTAGCTAAACCTTCAGGTCTTTTTTTTAAGAAAATCCTCCTCTATACCACTTCATCATGAAGATGGATAACTGGTGATACAAAATGAAAGTGTCTCTGAGTGTTCTGGCAACAAACAAAACAGATGCTGGTTCCACCATCATCTCTCTTTCTGAACATTTATTTTGATGCTTTTTAATGTCAGAAGAAAACATAAATAAATCCTACTTCCCATATCCTGACATTTTTAAGACTTATGAAAGACTGATTTTAGATATTTTAATGCCAACTACGGCTTTATTTTTAGATTAACAAATTCAGTGCCTTTTTAAAGGATCTGCAGGAACGCTGCATTTGTTGTTCTTTGATGTATCCATCTTCCTACTCTGGAGAAAAAAAAAAAGAAGCTAAAATCTTGTGAGGTAAAGTCATTTCCAACATGACAGAAGAGTTAAGACTTCAGGGGCAACAGTCAGACTACAGAGTTCCATCTGCAGTCAACAGTAGGATTAACAGTGATCAGCACCAACAGCTGGCCCACCTCTAAGCAGCCCGTCGCCGCAAACAATTGGACATCATCCATGCACTTTGAAACTTCTGCCTTGTCCTCATGATGTAACGCATGTAGAATACATATTGTAATCATAAATTTGCTGGAGGCACTGGCACACTTTCTCTTTTTAACACATGCTCAGCGTCAGTCTTCCCTCATGTTGAGACGGCGCTGTTACATCATGGCTACATTCTACACAACGAGTCTACAAGGAGCAGGTTTCCCTCTGGAATTAATTTTCTAACATTACAGTCTGCCCCGGCCTGGCTGCCTCCCCGACAAACTCCACATGAGTGGCAGACGATCTCCCTGGTTCACAGCAGGCCCAGTTTTTGGCTCTGGGCCGCATGCCTCTTCCCCCCAAACGCAGCCTGTTGTGCTGACAGCTAACAAATAAGGGCTGAGTTACAGCCAGTTGGCCCCCCTGAGCTGACACAGTCCCACAGAACCAAATCTGCATAGTTTCAGACCCGCAGACACAAAGGACAACAAAGCCAAAAAGCTAATCTGAGCCAGCAGCCTGTATGAGGTCGTGATTATTCTACGGACTTTACTGCCTCCTGGTGGAGAAACGTAGAAATCAACAATAAGAGATGCTCTCGCCTTCAACGAAACACTCACTCACTCTTCAGCCGCTTATCCGGGATCGGGTCGTGGGGCTTCAACGAAACAAAATCTATGTTACAAACAACAAACACAAAGTTATGTTTAACTTTCCCCATAAAAGAAAAAAGCTTTAAAGACATGAAGCTGTGTTTGAATGGTTTTAATATTGGTCTTAGGGCAGAAGAAGGAAGTTCTAACACAGTTTTGTTCAGTTTTAAGAGCTAAATTTAAGGTGGAATGCTCACCTTGGTGGTCTACCTGAAAAATATCACCCCTCATTTGGATAGAGGAGGAGCTCGGCCCTGGAGGTCCAGGTGGACCAGGGAGGCCCACATCCCCTGGAAAACCTCTCTCCCCTCTCGGTCCTGAGCAGGAATGAAAATACAAACCAGCTAATCAAACTGAATGTTCCAACAGTCAACAGATGCCAAAACATTCTCATGTCTGCAGATTGGACAGATGCGCCTGCTATTTTACCCATTGGTCCAGGAAGGCCAGTTCTTCCCGATGGACCTGGAGGCCCAGCAGAACCAGGAAGCCCTGGAGGTCCAATGGGGCCTGGAGGGCCTATCCTCCCTGGGAAAGAGAGATGTTAATTTAAACATAGAAGTGAATAAAGAGTTTAGTCCAGAATTTTCAACAACTTTACTATATTTAATCCTTCACTGTGGTACTGAAAAACCTGAAGACATCATTCAAAAGCTCGGAGGAAAATGACTTGTTCAGTCCCAAACATTCAGTAAAATTTGACAAAAATAATCCAATATACAGCAAATAACTCAGCAGGATAAGGAGGTGAGCTATCAATATGTAGATTTAGGTTTGATTCCCAGTCATCTGCATTGTCTCAGTCCACCCAACTGTAAATGGGTACCAGCTTTGACGTACACCAGTCCATCTGCTGACTGATGGGCATATATGGGACTTATTGTATTTGCAACCACAGTAGACTTGACGGATTGGAACTACTGTGCAATCATTTTCTGTCAAATCACTGCACGTAAGTAGGGCTGCAAGTTTCTATGTGTGTGGTGGTTCATGAAATTTCAACAGAATCTCAGAAAAAAATCATGGTGGACTATTTCTTTAATTATCTCTGAATATTGAATTACACATTTATAACCCCAAATTAGCAAATGTTTGCATGGTGTTGGGGGGGGGAGCCTTCCTCCTTCAGGTATGCAACATGTTCCAAAAGAAACTGGGACACTAAAGTATTTACAATTCTGTAATGTTGCTATTCTGTTTCACATAAAAGATGTTTTGGGTTTGAGGATAAGTGATGAAACATTTTAGTTGTTATTTTGTTCCATTCTTCCTGCAAACAGGTCTTAAGGTGTGCAACAATACACGGGCCGTCGTCGTTAAACCTTTCATTTCAAAGTTCTCCACACATTCTATATTGCAGACAGATCAAGACTGCAGGCAGGCCGGTCCAGTGTCCTTACCATCTCCACCTACAGCCATGCCTTTGTAACGTGCTGAATTTGGTTTTGCATTTTTTTTTTTTTTTTTTTTGGAAAAAGATTCATGAATGACCCTGGAAAATGTCATCGTGAAGGCAGCATATGTTGCTCTACAATCTCAATGTACTTTTCTGCATTAATGCTGCCATCACAGAAGTACAAATTGCCTTTGCCAAGGGCACTTGCACAACCACATACCACGACAGACCCTGGCTTTTGGATTTGTTGCTGATAACAGTTTGGCTGATTCTTTTTGACTTTTAGTCCGGTGTTCTGACGAGATGTCATTCCTGACGAGAGGCCAGCTCTCCGCGCAACTGCGCATGCGCAGTTCTCTCTACACAGACTTTCACACATCCCCCCGTCGGGTTGACGTGCCTCTCTTTACCGCGTTGAACTCCCCGACCGAGAGATCGAGGAATGAAAATACAATGGCAATAAGTGTCATTTCAATTTTAAAAAGTTAAAATTTGCATGTGCACACTGTATTTACAGCATAGTATTGTCGGGACGCGGAACTGTCGATTTATGCGACGAGATGCACGATTTGACAGAACATTGGCACACATGGTGTCCATTTCTTCCACAATAAAAAGGTCTACAATACTGATTTGTCTGACTACGATACATGTTTCCACTGTATGATGGACAAACCCAGATGCCCCTGAGACTAGACACGTCAACACAGCTTCTGCACAAGGTTAACATACGTCTTCTATTTTTCACCGTAAGGTTTTAAGTATTCTTTGTGAATGTATGCTTGACCTTTACAAACTGAAATTCTTCCAGAGTCCTTGAATCGTCTGGCGATATTATGCACTGTAGAGGGAGAACCATATTAATCCCTTCTTGGCTGTCTTTGAGGAACACTGTTTTTAAATATTTCAATAATTTTCTCACACATTTGTTGACAAATTGGAGATCCTCTACCCATCTTTGCTCCTCCAAGACTCAGTCTCTTGTGGAATATGCTTTTGAGCAAAATCATGATTACAATCACCGGTTAGAAATAACATCATTATGTACGCCAAGGACGTAATAAAATTTATTTATTTGTCTGTCTGTCTGTTAGCAGGATTACATCAAAACTACTGCACGGATTTTAACGACATTTTCACCACAGATAGATATGAGGCCATGGAAGACTCCATTAAATTTTGGATGTGATCCAGATCCAGATTCTGGATCAAGACTTCACTTTATATAGGCTTTGAAGGATTACTTTTACCAGGATTACATCAAAACTAGTGCTCGGATTTTGACAAAATTTTCAACACAGATACATATGGAAGACTCAAATTTTTGAGGTTATCTGGACCTGAATCCGGATTCTGGATGGAGATTTCACTTTATATACGCTTTGAAGGATTACGTCAAAATTACTTCACAGATTCTCACCACATTTGCCGCACGGATAGGTATTAGGCCATGGAAGACTCCACTGAATTTTGGAGGTGATCTGAATCTGGATCCAGATTCTGTATCAAGCTTTCACTTAATAGTAGTTAGTGGTTCCAGCTAAAGAAATTAAACTGTACCCAAATAATAAATCATATGTGTCAAAGGACATCAAAGAAATTATAAATGTGAGGAACTTGGCTTTTAAACGGAAAGACAAAGGAACACTCAAACAGACTGAAAAAGAGATAAGAATCAAATTAAGAGAAGCAAAGTCCAGGCACCGGCAAGATTTAGAGATCGCTTTTAAACGCAAAAACTCGAAACAGGTATGGGACAATATGAAGACAATGACAGGAATGACTTCTTCTAATAAAGCTATCATTGTCGAAAATGAGTACAAATTTGCTAATGATCTAAACACATTCTATTCTAGATTTGAATCACCTGATATCTCTCAGAAATGTGACAGAATCCTTGCAAATATCCACCCTGGCTTGGACAGTATTGAAATCACTGTCGATGAGGTGAGGAAAACTTTTAAAACAACAAACATTAAAAAAAGCTGAAGGGCCTGACAAGAGCAGCCCCTATCTGTTAAAAAACTTTGCAACAGAATTAGCTCTGGCCTGGCAACCAGTCTTTCAGTTGTCAATTGATACATTCACAGTTCCCATAGCATGGAAAACTGCTCATGTCAAACCAATACCTAAAATCCCAAATGCCAAAGAAAGCAAGGATTTTAGGCCCATCGCGTTAACGTCAGTGATTATGAAGGCTCTAAAACTCTAAAGGCTCTAAAACTGGTTGTGGTACTGAGGATGCTGTTGCTGCTCTCATCCACATTATCACAAAGCACCTTGATAAGTCAAATAATTATGCAAGAGCTCTCTTCTTAGATTTCTCATCAGCCTTTAATACTATTAAACCAGACATCCTGATCTTCAAACTGTCACAGCACAGAGTTAATCCATATCTGATTCACTGGTACGCATCCTTCCTCACAAATAGAGTTCAACTGGTTAAATTGAACAACACACTCTCCTCTACCATCACGACCTCTGTCGGTGCCCCCCAGGGCTGTGTTAGTTCAGCCCTGCTTTTTACCTTATACACTGATGACTGTCGTGCAACATCCAGTAATCAGTACGTCATCAAATATTCAGATGATACTGTATTGCTGACACTGCTGTCAAACACAGACAGCCCTGAGCTGCACCAACAGGGGGTCGACAAGGTTGTGATGTGGAGCAAAAACAGAGGAGGTGGTTTTCTGTACAAAAACTGTAACAGTAGCACCCACCATCATAAACAACGAGAGTGTAAAACAGGCGGAGTCATTTAAATATCTGGGTGTGATGATTGACTGTTTATTGTCATGGAAACATCACATAGACTTTGTTTGTAAAAAGACCAAAGAAAGAAGCTATTTCCTTCGTCTCCTGCGGTCTTTTGGGGCCTCTCATCAGGTGCTGTTGCTGTTTTTCACTTCCATCATCCTCAGTGTTCTGCAGTATTGTAACGCTGTGTGGTTCAGCTGTCTGTCCATCACTGCTAAATCTGGGCTTAGACAACTGCTTAAAATCTGCTCTAAGATAGTGGGACAGTCTCTGGATGGTCAGTATGAAGCCGCATATCACAACAACATGATGCGGTTAGCTAAGAACATCGCCTTTGACCCCAGCCATGTCCTAAATTCTGAATATGTGCTTTTACCATCAGGGCGACGCTACTGTGTGCCGCGCTATAACAAAGTCAGGCTTAAGAACTCATTTATACATCAGTCTATTTTGAAACTAAATGAGGAGCTTAGTTCATAGAGTCAGAGTGTGAAGGCAAATGGATGATTGTTTATTGTTGTTTTCTTTGTGTGATGTAATTGTTTTAATGTATGATGTCTATTGTCCTTGTGTTATACGGAGCTGCTGAACAGGCAAAACAAATATCAGATCCATGATCTGACAATAAAGTTCATATCTATCTATTTATCTAATATAGGCTTTGAAGGATTACTTCAAAACTACTTCACAGATTCTAACCAAATCTGCACCATAGACTCAGATGCAACGCAATGTGAGTCTATGTAATGAATAATGAATTAATAACATTGTTGTTATGCGTGTGGACCCTACAACATTTTTCCAGGCACTATAGTTTCACTAAGTGTGGACATAGAGATTCCATATGTGGCAGCATCTTTTGTCTGGATGATTACTAGATGATGCATTGCTGTTATCTTATACCCATGTGTATTTTGGGGGTAAAAACCTGATTTTTGACCCCCCCCCCAAAAAAAATCTATGACATTGGCTATAACGTTAATACTTTATGGAATACAGTTTTTATATTCACTGAAAGTATATTATTAAATTATGGCCCTGTGATGAGGGAAACAAAACAAACTTCTGTTGATGTTTAAAGATGTCTTGTTTGTTTTTATATATATATATAAAATATAAACTCTTATCATAGGGACTGAGCAAGTTAGGCAGCAGGCAAGACCATACTGGTTATAGTTTTGATATGCCCTGAAATTGACCCTTGGAATTGATAGGGATGATACACAGGAATAAGTTTGTTACATGATAAAAGATGAGATATGACATTGTGGTCCTGTATTAGTGATTTTGGGGGGAAAATCTATTTTGAGAACTTTGATTTCACTCTTTGAGCATATCATTCTGTTAAAGACCATTCAGAATCTAGTTGTATCAGTAACCATCCATAGACATCCCTGATTCAATTTCTCCCTGATGTCTTACCAAGAGTTTAAATGATTACTGGAAAAAAAAAAAAAGATTATTCTTTAATTTCTGTGTTTTTGAGAACTCTGATTTCAGACTTTGATTGCAAGTACTATGTCACTTTATATGTCATAAATTCTTTGAATCGTGAGTGAGTGAATGTTGGAGTGTTGGTTGCATGTGAATCACGCTATATATATATGTATGGAACATGTTGTAGGCCTTAAATGCAGGAATGGATGCATATTAACGATATTTTTTCATTTTTTTTCCCCCTATACCATTCAAACTTTTTCTGGTTTGGCGTTGTGTCTTTTCCCCTCATTCTTGTTGGGGGTAATGGGCCCCACATCCTTCTGTGTCTTGTTAAAAGACACTTTGATATTGGGTGCTGAACCAAGCAACCATTCAGGTCATGGCCATTCGGCACTCCAACTGGGAAATTCTGTATATTGATTGACTGAAGCACAGCAGTTCAGTGTGTCCTTGGTATGTTCCACAACACGTGTTTTGTGTTATTTTGTCACCTGGTGGCAAGTTTGATGGTGGTCCAATAGGAGTGGGTTTGGACGTGTCCACTTCATTGTCAGTCGAAGCCTCCAGCAAACTGTTGACTGTTGGTGAGGAATGTTTATTCTCAAACAGCTTAATCTGGAACAAGATCAGTAGATATTAGACACATCTGCAAATTAAAAAAAAAAATGCATTTCTGTTATTGACAGAGTGCAACATTGTTCCAGGAGAGAGGGGGCGGTGGGGCGGTGGGGGGGGGTGAGAGAGAGAGAGCAAGCAAGCACAAAAGCGTGTACAATTATGTTCAAACAGAGAAATGTTCTTTACCTTGGTTTCAATGGCATTTATTCTGCTGTTCATCTCTGTGAAACCAGTACAGTTCATGCACTCTAAAAAAGAGAGATGAATTCACAAATTAATGCAACAATAACTTTATACTAGCCCTTTTAATATAAAGCACTTTTAATGGTTGTCCATTCGGCTGCTCCCATTTTGTGTTCGGGGTCGCCACAGCAGATACAACCAGATCCACATTGATATTTGGCACAGGTTTTACGCTGGATGCCCTTCCTGATGCAACTCCAGTGTTACCTGGAGAAGCACGCACAGCTGCCGGTGTTCCAAAGAGGTCTCCCATCCAAGTACTAACCAGGCCCCACACTGCTTATCTTCTGAGATCTGACGGGATCAGGCTAACACACAGCAGATCTGTTTTTAATATAAAGTTAATTTACTGCCCCCTGTTGGAAAGGTGTGTGAGTCCAAAATGTAATGAGCAATATTAGCTAATATTCATAGCTTCTCCAAAACTATTAGTCTCATCAACGTTCCATTTTGACGCCGTTCATCCTTGACCAAAATACTTAAGCATGTCAAACAGCAAATGTCAGCTATGCTGTTTCTCCCTGATTGAAGTTGCATGTGCGCACAGCTGCTGTAAGCGGGTGGTTTTAATTTGACAAACAAAGACAGTGGCTGAAGACATAAAACCACTAAACATTTCTCTTATGATACTAACATGCAACTTAAGTCTGTCATGGTAAGAGCAACATGAGACTTGTCTAAACTGACTAAACCAATTAAGCTACAAAAACATAATAAATTAACAACACAAACAACACTGTTAAACTAACATAAACCACAATAACATTTAAATCCTCCAAACCCCAAACTCCCATGGGGAATTGCAGCTCAGCATCCATTGTTTATTGGTTAGTAAAAATTGCTAATTTCTCCAAAAATATTTGTTCCTATCAACTTTCAGTTTGTGCAGCATTCATCCTTGACCCAAAATACATAAGCATGCCAAACGGCAAATGTCAGCTCTCCCTGGTTTTTGCGTGATTAAAGACACACACACACACACACACACACACACACACACACACACACACACACACACACACACACACACACACACACACACACACACACACACACACACACACACACACACACACACACACACACACACACACACACACACACACACACACACTTGGGTATTCTAATATAGATTCTTTCTTTCTTAGTCTTTTTCTCCAGCTTTCTAATCTTTTTTTTCACATCATGCCACACATTTTCACCAAACCTGATGAATTTTATGGTTGAGGATCTGCAAACAGGTGGAACTGGTAAATTCATTCATTCATTTCCTAAATGCACTGATTCCAGTTAAGGGTCATGGGGGCACATAGTCAGACAAAAGATATTCACATTCTCATCACACTAACACTGGGAAAAAGGAAATATGACTTAAATACAGTTGTATGCAAACTTTTGGGTACCCCTGATGATTTACACGATTTTCCTTTATAAATCATTTCTTGTTTGGATCAGCAATTTCAGTTAAATATATCATAAAGCAGACAAACACAGTGATATTTGAGAAGTGAAATGAAGTTTATAGGATTTACAGAACGTGTGCAATAATTCTATAAACAAAATTAGGCAGGTGCATAAATTTGGGCACCCCAACAGAAAAAATACATAAATATTTTGCAGAAATAACCAGTGATTCCGGTAACGCATTACTTAGTAACGCGTTACTCTAATCTAACCACTTTTTTTAGTAACGAGTAATCTAACGCATTAATCTTTCCGAATCAGTAATCAGATTAAAGTTACTTCTCCATGTCACTGTGCGTTACTATTATTTTTGCATTGTGGGTCGATAGCAGCATTAAACTTGGTCTGTGGGCAGGAGGTCGGGGTTTGACTGCACTGCCCACTTTAAGCGAGCTGTGAGCTTTTCATCCGCGGTTTTCTGCAGCAGCTACGACTCGTCCTCACCTCTTAAAGCGCGGTGACACCAGCACACCTGCACTGAGATTTACAAAGACATTTTTATGCTTTTTTTCTCCTTTATTTAGAATTCTGAACTGAGCCGCTCCGTATCTGTTGCTACAAAAACAGCTGATCCTCCGAAACGCATCAACAACTAACACTATTTTCCACTCAAATGCACCTAAACTCTCTTTCTGAGGACCACATGATGTGAAAACGCAATAAAACTTTCTTACCTGTAAATCTGGTCATGTTTTCTCCATAAATAAATGTTATCCATTCTTTGTGCTCAGACGCCAAAGCAGGGGCGAATCCAGATGGAATGGGGGCATGGGGCAGGGATGTGCCGCCCCCACAACACCATTAGATTAAAGGTCCAGTCTTTAAGCCTTTTTTTATGACAACTACTAATACTACTTATAATAATAATAATTCTGACAAGTAAAATGTTTAGAGACAATTTAAATGTTAGAAAAATGTTAGAAAGAATTTAATAGTTATATTTATAAACAATGAAGGTTAGAAATTGCAAGTTTTACTGTTACAGTGCTGTCAACAGTTAAATATGAGGTCAAGAAAGGGGTCTTTATTTTACTTTTTATAAAACAAGTATTTATTTTCGCTGAAGTCAAGAAAGGGTGACTATAAAGTGAGTTTTGGCAAAACAAGTATCATTGTCATGTTGAGGTGGCAGAGGGTTGTTGTCGGCAGCTTTACAAAACATCTCAGGTTTAGTCAGGTTTGTTAGTTTCCAAGAATGGACAACCCACTTAAAATCACACAACAGATTTTCAATAATATTCAGGTCTGTGGACTGAGATGGCCATTCCAGAACATTGTACTTGTTCCTTTGCATGAATGCCTTAGTAGATTTTGGGCAGTGTTTAGGGACATTGTCTTGTTGAAAGATCCAGCCCTGGCGCAACTTCAACTTTGTCACTGATTCATGAACATTGTTCTCAAGAATCTGCTGATATTGACTGGAATCCATGTGACCCTCAACTTTAACAAGATTCCCAGTACCTGCACTGGCCACACAGCCACACAGCATGATGGAAGCACCTCCAAATTTTACTGTTGGTAGCAAGTGTTTTTCTTGGAATGCTGTGTTCTTTTTCAGCTATGCATACTGCCCCTTGTTAAGTCCAAATAACTAAATTTTAGTTTCATCAGACCACAGCACCTTATTCCAAAATGAAGCTGGCTTGTCCAAATGTGCTTTAGCATACCTCAAGTGACCCTGATTGTATTGTGTACTCAGAAAATGCTTCCTCTGCATTACAGCATCATACAGCATGTCTTTGTGCAAAGTGCGCTGTATAGTTGAACAATGCACAGAGACACTGCAGCAAAATCATGTTGTTGGTCTTTGGAGCAGGTCTGTGGGTTGACTATGACTATTCTCACCATCCTTTGCTTCAGCTTATCTGAGATATTTCTTTGCCTGCCACTTCTGGCCTTAACTAGTACTGTGCCTGTGGTCTTCCATTTCCTCACTATGCTCCTCACAGTGGAAACTGACAACTGAAATCTCTGATATAGCTTTATGTATCCTTCCCCTAAACCATGATGTTGAACAATCTTTGTTTTCGGGTCATTTGAGAGTTGTTTAGAGGCTCCCATGTTGCCACACATTAGAAGAGATGCAAAGAAGGGAAACATTTGCAAATGGCCATATTAAATACCCTTTCTCATGACTGGATTCAACTGTGTAAGGAGGTCAAGGGTCAATGAGCTTACCAAACCAATTTTGTGCTCCTATAATTAGTGCTGAATGTATTCAAATCAATAAAATGACAAGGGTGCCCAAATTTATGCCCCTGCCCAATTTTGTTGAAATAATTATTGCACACTTTCTGTAAATACTAGAAACTTCATTTCACTTCTCAAATATCAGTGTGTTTGTCTGCTATATGATATATGCAAGTGAAATTTTTGATCCAGACAACCAATGATTTATAAAGGAAAATCATGCAAATCATCAGGGGTGCCTAAACATTTGCATACAACTGTATTTAAGTCAGTTGCACATCAATGTGTCCAAATTACATAATTTTCTTATGTTTTCTGAAAACATTTTGATTGTGTGCAACCAATGTACTTAAATCCATCATACTTCTTTTTGTTAGTCTACAATGAATTTAGAGGAACCAAGTCACCAAACCTGCAAATCCACACAAACCTGGGTCCTTCTCATTGTGAGGCAACATTGCTAATTGCTAATCCACCATGCTGCCCTTGGAGCCAGAAAATATGAAATCAATTTTTAATATTTATTTTAAGTATCAGTATTTTACTACAACAGGTTTTCAGAAATTATGCAAAAAAGGTTAGCCTGATCTGGGAATTGTGTACATTCAATTTTAGAGTGATGTGTTCTGGAAAAATGACCATTGTAAGCAAGGGGCAGAGCCAGAGATTTTAAAAATACATTGTTAACATTATGAGACAGAATCATTTGTGATCTTTAAAGGAGCAAAGCCAGAATACTTGTTTTACAAATTTTGGTTTATTTACTTATTTATTCTTCTTCATTTTTCAGTCATTCATTTATTCACTTAATTTTTAATTACAAAATTGGGCATTCTCCAGAGACAGGAAGGACAGTGATTTTTTTTTTTTTAAGAAGAAGAAATGCAGTTGAGTGTACATTCAACCAGGAAGACTTTCAAGATGTTTTCAAGCTTTAATTCAGATTCACCTCATCAGTAACAACTGCATCTCTAATAGGAAGCACCTCTCCCACATTTTAACTCACGGCCAATATGAAACTTTCATATTATTTAAAATGCCAGTTCTAACTCACCTCTCTGCTGCTTGCAGTTGCTGACCAAAACTAATGCCTCCTCCACCCTATCACTGCCAGTTGGTCCCTGTCTATTACCTGGGGTAGCCTCCACCCCTGCCTTCTTCTCATGGGAGAATTCAAGGTCAACGTACCCCTTCACAGTCAAGATAGGCACTGGCCCCAAAGACTTTCCTAATATTTTCTACAATAGCTATATGGATTAAATGTTTAACCATTTAATGGTAAAACTAGTTGAAGATACACTTATGATTACCATTAAACATTAACAGGGAGCATGGTTAGTCAAATGACATTTAACCTTGAAAGGTCAAACTCAGGGTCATAAAGTCAAACAGTTTGGAGCCAATTAGGATTAAATATGGGGAGAAAGTTGTTTGTTAAGCAAGGATAAAGTAGTTTAGTTTTGCACTGAATTGATAAAATGTCAAGGCTACACAGAACAACAGATTATGCAGGGCTGTTCTTGAGTAAACATGCCAATGGGCCAATGGCCCACTCATCATAAAACTAATGGGCTTTTTCCAGCAATATATGGTCTGACAATGGTTGCCCAGCCAGTCTCAGCAACTGCTGCATTCAGTTCAATTCCATCTAACTCACTCATCTTCAACCGCTTACTCCAATTCAGGGTCACGTGGGGTTGGAGCCTATCCCAGCGGTCACAGGGTGTAAGGCGGGGTACACCCTGGACAGGACACCAGTCTGTCGTAAGGCCACATATAGACAAACAAACAAACACAGTCACACCCGCATGCACACCTATGGACAATTTAATGTTTCCAATCCACCTGTCCTGCATGTCTTTGGATGTGGAAGGAAGCCGGAGCACCTGGAGAGAACCCACGCAAACACAGGGAGAACATGCAAAAACCACACAGAAAGGCCACAGGCGGGAATTGAACCAATGATCTTCTTGCTGTGAGGCAACAGTGCTAACCACTAACCACTATGCTATCCACTATTGCTTTATTATTTAATGTTAAACATTGTTAATCAAAGACCCACAGTAGTTACTATCATTCACCATTCTACTAGTTTTTATATTTTTCAATATTTTAATTGTTTTTTACAGTGTTGCTGTAATTTTTTTGAAATGCTGATTAGGATGATTATTAATATTATTAAATGGGTTG
The DNA here is from genome assembly GCF_902500255.1 of Thalassophryne amazonica. Lineage (NCBI taxonomy): Eukaryota > Metazoa > Chordata > Actinopteri > Batrachoidiformes > Batrachoididae > Thalassophryne > Thalassophryne amazonica. The sequence goes on from NC_047106.1 coordinate 98,764,761, forward strand.
CATTTATATAGCACTTTTCCATCTGCATCACACGCTCAAAGCGCTTTACAGTAATGCCTCACATTCACCCTGATGTCAGGGTGCTGCCACACAAGGTACTCACTACACACCGGGAACAACTGGGGGATTAAGGACCTTGCCCAAGGGCCCTTAGTGATTTTCCGGTCAGGTTGGGATTTGAACCAAGGATCCTTTGGTCTCAAGCCCAACAGCTGAACCACTAGACCATCACCTCCCCATGTATTATTAGTAGCTTTATTATTATGTGCAAAAAATGTCAAAGGTGGACCTTTAAGGGGGGTTGGGAGGTTGTTCCCACTTCTCTGGCGCCGCTCCTGCACAGTCTGTGTGAGCAATAGAACAGACATGACAAGAAAGCGTGTGTGCTGTGTCGGTGCCGTGCTATGAAACAGCGAGACTTATGCATACTGTTGATGATGTTTGAATAAAATAAACAGCACCATTAGACTGGTTGCTCATGCCAATGACACATGTATATGAAACAAAGCTAGGGAAAACGCACACTGATTTAGTAAACCAGGTTTAATTTATCCTATACTGACCAATCAAAAAATGTCTTCATCTGGCCGATTCCAAATGGATTCAGTTAGAACGGGACATCCCTTAGGGCCCCTTCACACATAGTACGAATGTGATCGAATTGCGCATGAAGTGCACATGAAGCAGAAATCATATGCAATACGTGTAAAATCGTAGCTGCCTCCAATGCCTCGTACACCTGGTGCTACAGCTATTTGCACACACCAGCGGCTGAAAGACAGAGTGTGCGCTGTGAGAGCCCATCGAAACCTCTCACAGCAGGCGTCGGCCAAATTCCAGGTGACACACATGCACATCTAATACTGCTCGTTTGGCACTTAGAAAATGTGTGGCCATTTGCATTATTAGCACAAAAACAGTCAGCAGACGATCACTGTCGAGCTGGATGTGAAAAATGTCTGTGCCCCCACGAGTGTGGCGTGAAAGCAACACACATGTGGTGCATATGTCTTGTATGTGTGTGTGTGTCGCACACTTGCATAAAATGTTGATATGTATGTACAGATCTGATCACATGGGGGCCGGACAGCAAGGTCTGAGCGCACACAGCACAGGGAGGTTGGTCTGGGCGCTGAATGGACAGTGGGGTGTGTCTGCTCACAGCGGCTGCTGTTGTGATCTGTGCTCCTGGATGTCCCAGCTGGAGAACACCTACCGTGTTTTGAAGGACATGAACTTACAACATTCCTCCATGAGGCACGTGTCTCTGCTTGCTGTCCTTGCACGGAAATTCATAAAAACATATATCGCTTTTGCGATGGGCTGGAGAGTGCACACACTGACAGGCTGTTCCAGCTGGAATGGACTGTCAGTTCATGTGGACACGCACCAAGCGATCTGAATGTCACGTCGGTCTGCAGGACACGCATGTCCTGTGAGCGCTGCAGGACCATATGACAAGCCAACAGTGTGACAAATACGCCACTTTCAGTCATGTAACAGCAGAAATATGCTGTAACAAACGCTGTTTGGTCAGTTATCACAGCTTTTTTTCCTCTTTTTAAAAAAAATACATTTATCTGCTTGTTGATTTTAGCCATTTCACCCTCCTGTGATTGTAGCGCAGTGGTAAAGTTTCCATCTGGTAATCAGAGCTTGCAGGTTTGAATCCCATGAGTGGCATTTATTTTTTATTTAACCAGGGTGTTGTGTGGGCTGCTGAAGAGGAGGTACTGCTGGCCCACCACCACCAGATGGCGCCCTGCTTGGAGTGCGGGCTCCAAGCACGAGAGGGCGTCGGAGCCGCTGGGAGTGACAGCTGTCACTTATCAGCACCAGCTGTCATTCATCACCATCACTATAAAGGCCGGACTGCAACTCCACCTCCTCGCCGAGAAATCATCTACCACTTGAGGTAATTTTCTCTGCTGTGTTTATTCGTTGTCTGAAAACAGTGGTCTGTGTGCAGCCGTGTTCCTGCGGGGTCTATTGAAGGCTGGATTGGCGGACAGTGAGAGGACGACGGTCTTCGCCTCTCACTCCATCCAGGAAGGAGACCAACAAGAGCTGCACGGGTGACATTGTATCTGGAGGTGGAGGTTCTCCCTCCTGGAGGAACTGAGCAAGGGACGATTACTGGGTGTGTCTTCTCACACCCACCATTAACTGTTTCTGTTTCTGCCAGCAGTACCTGGTCTGACAGCTGGAGACGGTGGCCACCTGGGACTCGGGACTTGGCGGCTCCGGTGTTCTTCAGATCCGCTGGCGGTGGAAGCCGTGTGGGATCCGGCTCTTCTCTGGACAGACGTCTTCTATCCTCGAGCCTGCCCACATGTCACCTTTGTATATTGATTGCATACAAATTCTGTGATTGTCTGTATTTCGTTGTGCAATTCACAACATTAAATTGTTACTTTTTGGCTCATCCATTGTTCGTTCATTAACGCCCCCTGTTGTGGGTCCGTGTCACTACACTTTCACAACAGGATTTCTCGGCCAGTGTCACGGATCCAGAGGGGCATCAACCATCGCTTGAACAGCCAATGGAAGAGCGAGGTGAACAGGCGTCAGCAGGAGGCGTGTTAGGTGAGCTGCAGCAAATCTTAACCGCTTTCACTACTCGGTTGGACTTAGTCACTGAGCAGAATGTTATTCTCAATCGGAGGATGGAGGCTGTCACCGCCCAGGTGGAAGCGCGTGCTCAGGGCGCTGCTGCAGCACCTCCTCCTGCTGACCGGAGGCCTGAAACAGACATTCCGCTGGTCATTCAACGACCCCCCCACCATCCCCTGAAGCTTACATAAGCCCTCCGGAGCCGTATGGAGGCTGTGTCGAGACGTGCGCAGACTTCTTAATGCAGTGCTCGCTCATCTTTTCACAGCGTCCCGTCATGTACGAGTCAGACGCCAGCCGGGTGGCTTACTTAATAAATTTGCTTCGAGGAGAGGCACGCGCCTGGGCTACGGCGCTCTGGGCTACGGCGCTCTGGGAGCAAAATTCACGGCTCCTAACGACATATACCGGGTTTGTGAGGGAGTTCAGACAGGTGTTCGACCACCCTCATAGAGGCGAGACCGCTTCAAGCGTGCTGCTGTCGATAAGACAGGGGTGCCGGAGCGCAGCTAAGTATGCAGTCGACTTCCGCATCGCGGCAGCGCGAGCTGGCTGGAATGCTGTTGCGCTCCGCGCCGCCTTCGTAAACGGACTATCTCTGGTCCTTAAGGAGCACCTGGTGGCGAAGGACGAGCCGCGGGATTTAGACGGGCTTATTGACCTGGTAATACGGTTAGACAACCGATTAACAGAACACCGACGGGAGCGAGACGAAGGGCGTGGTCAGGCACAAGCTGTCCCTCTTCCTCCCGGGTCCGAAAGGGAGCCGTCTTCCCCACGCTCCACAGCCAGGGTACTCCACATGATGACAGCTCCCCCTGCTGCCGTTGTTAGGGAAACGAGCAGGACCAAAATGAGATCAGATCAGAGACAAAGAAGGCTGGTCCGTGGGGAGTGTTTTCTCTGCAGCTCAACCGAGCACATGCAGAAAAACTGCCCCAAACGGTCAATACAGCAGCACTCGTCCTTAGAGACTGGGCTAAGGGTGGGTGACAATACCCACGCAGGGAGACCCCAAAAATCTGCACGCATCCCAGTCACGATCCTGAGTGGGGATCTAACCCTTCACGCCCCAGCAATGGTGGACACGGGGTCGGAGGGGAATCTGCTGGACAGCAGATGGGCAAGGGAAGTCGGGCTCCCTCTAGTGGCTCTACCTTCACCTTTGAAGGTACGGGCACTAGATGGCACCCTTCTTCCATTAATCACACACCAGACACAGCCAGTGACATTGGTGGTGTCTGGTAATCACAGGGAGGAGATTGTGTTTTATATAACACCTTCTACCTCCCGTGTGATATTGGGTTATCCTTGGATGATAAAACACAATCCCCGGATTGATTGGCCGTCTGGGGTTGTGGTTCAGTGGAGCGAAACCTGCCACCGGGAATGTCTCGGATCCTCGGTTCCGCCTGGTGTGACAGCTAGTGAGGAGGTTAAAGTCCCCCCCAGTCTGACGGCGGTGCCAAGTGAGTACCACGATCTTGCTGACATTTTCAGCAAAGATCTGGTGCTCACCCTTACCCCCGCACCGTCCGTACGATTGTGCCATTGATTTGATCCCGGGCGTTGAGTACCCGTCCAGCAGGCTGTACAACCTCTCACGTCCTGAGCGAGAATCAATGGAGACCTACATCCGGGACTCATTAGCTGCTGGGCTGATCTGGAACTCCACCTCCCCGATGGGTGCTGGTTTCTTTTTCGTGGGCAAAAAGGATGGCGGACTCCGTCCATGCATTGATTACAGGGGGCTGAACGAGATCACGGGTCGCAACCGATACCCTCTGCCCCTGTTAGATTCAGTGTTCACGCCCCTGCATGGAGCCCAAATTTTCACCAAACTGGATCTTAGGAATGCTTATCACCTGGTTCGGATCCGGAAGGGAGACGAGTGGAAGATGGCATTTAACACCCCGTTAGGTCACTTTGAGTACCTGGTCATGCCGTTCGGCCTCACCAATGCGCCCGCGACGTTCCAAGCGTTGGTTAATGATGTCTTGTGGGACTTACTGCATCGGTTTGTCTTCGTATATCTGGACGATATACTCATCTTTTCCCCGGATCCTGAGACTCATGTTCAGCATGTACGTCAGGTCCTGCAGCGGTTGTTGGAGAACCGGCTGTTTGTGAAGGGCGAGAAGTGCGAGTTCCACCGTACTTCTTTGTCCTTTCTGGGGTTTATTATCTCCTCCAACTCCGTCGCACCTGATCCGGCCAAGGTTGCGGCGGTGAGAGATTGGCCCCAACCAACAAACCGTAGGAAACTACAACAGTTCCTCGGTTTTGCTAATTTTTACCGGAGGTTCATCAAGGGCTATAGTCAGGTGGTTAGTCCCCTGACAGCCCTAACCTCCACTAAAGTCCCCTTCACCTGGTCGGATCAGTGCGAAGCCGCGTTTAGGGAGTTGAAATGCCGGTTCTCGACTGCACCAGTTCTGGTGCAGCCCGATCCAAATCGCCAGTTTATAGTTGAAGTGGGCGCCTCTGACTCAGGGATAGGAGCCGTGCTATCCCAGAGCGGGGAGTCCGACAAGGTTCTCCACCCTTGTGCCTATTTTTCCCGCAGGTTGACCCCGGCTGAAAGGAATTATGACGTCAGCAATCGGGAACTTCTTGCGGTGAAGGAGGCTCTGGAGGAGTGGAGACACCTGTTGGAAGGAGCTTCGGTACCATTCACGGTTTTCACAGACCATCGGAACCTGGAGTACATCCGGACCGCCAAGCGTCTGAACCCCAGGCAAGCCCGCTGGTCACTGTTCTTCGGGCGTTTTGACTTTCGGATCACATACCACCCCGGGACGAAGAACCAACGGTCCGAGCTGTCAGACCCAACAGAAACCATCATCCCCGAGTCCACTGTCGTGGCCACCCTCGCTTGACACTTAGAAAATGTGGGGCCATTTGCACTGTCAGCACAAAAATAGTGAGCAGACGACCACTTTCAGTGCCCCCACGAGTGTGGTGTTGCAAAGCAACACACATGTGGCATGCCAGAGCGTCGCCTCCCCCCAACACATGTGTCGTGCGTGTGTATCGCGTGTACGTCGCGCCCCCAACATGTGTGCTGTGTCTTTCGCGCCACTCTGCAACACACGTGGTGTGCGGGGGTGGGTAGTGAGCACACTTGCAAGAAATGCTGATATGTATGTACAGATGGGGACTGGCCAGCCACGTCTGCGCGCACACAGCACAGCGAGGTGCCTCCCAGCTGATTGCCAGCCAGAGACACACTGACAGCTGCAAATGACGGCTCAGTGCACACAAAGTGTCACATTAAAAATACAAAGACCACTGCCAGGATAGGTATAAAAATAAGTACTACAATAACTACATACACAGTTACATAAATAACTAAAAAATGATCACATAACACAGAAACAGAGAGCGACACGGTGTGTGTGCTGAACGGACAGGGGACGTAGCCACTGACAACAGCAGCTGTTGAGATCTCTGGTTCTGGGCGTCACAGCTGGGGAACACATACAGTGTTTTGAAGGACATGACCTTACAACTGTCCACTGTGACACGCGTGTGTCTGCTTGCTGTCCTCACGTGGAAATACATAAAACATATATTGTTTTTGTGGTGGGCTGCAGCAAGGGAGCGCACAGCGCGCACATTGACAGGCTGTCCCAGGTGAAACAGACCATCAGATCATGTGCACACGCAGCGGGCGATCTGAATGTTACGTCACTCACGTGAGCTCTGTTCCACATGATGCAGTGTCTGTCCTGCAGTGCACCACCCACAGGACACGCCTGTCGGGCCGGAGACTCGCACAGGACCAACTGAACACACCGGGCCAGCAGATGTGGACATAATAAGAGTTCACGGCTTCATATATGTCATGTCATAACTGTACGTTTGTGACCCATGGTCACAGAGGTACAGCCCCGATTCCAATGAAGTTAGGACATTGTGTAAAAATAAAAACAGAATACAATGATTTGCAAATCCTCTTCAACCTATATTCAATTGAATACACCACAAAGACAAGATATTTAATGTTCATACAGATAAACTTTATTGTTTTTGTGCAAAGGCTGAGCCTTTTGGGGATTCTCCTCTTATACCCAATCATGACACTAACAATTAGTGTCCTCAGTTCCCAAATGCTTATTGAGTGTTGTTAGAAGGAAAGGTGATGTAACACAGTGGTAAACATATCACTGTCCCAGCTTTTTTGAAATGTGTTGCAGGCATCTATTTCAAAATGAGCAAATATTTGCACAAAAACAATAGTTTATCAGTTTGAACATTAAACATCTTGTCTTTGTGGTGTATTCAATTGAATATAGGTTGAAGAGGATTTGCAAATCATTGTATTCTGTTTTTATTTATACTCAACAAAAATATAAACGCAACACTTTTGGTTTTGCTCCCATTTTGTATGAGATGAACTCAAAGATCTAAAACTTTTTCCACATACACAATATCACCATTTCCCTCAAATATTGTTCACAAACCAGTCTAAATCTGTGATAGTGAGCACTTCTCCTTTGCTGAGATAATCCATCACACCTCACAGGTGTGCCATATCAAGATGCTGATTAGACACCATGATTAGTGCACAGGTGTACCTTAGACTGTCCACAATAAAAGGCCACTCTGAAAGGTGCAGTTTTATCACACAGCACAATGCCACAGATGTTGCAAGATTTGAGGGAGCGTGCAGTTGGCATACTGACAGCAGGAATGTCAACCAGAGCTGTTGCTCATGTATTGAATGTTCATTTCTCTACCATAAGCCGTCTCCAAAGGCGTTTCAGAGAATTTGGCAGTACATCCAACCAGCCTCACAACCGCAGACCACGTGTAACCACACCAGCCCAGGACCTCCACATCCAGCATGTTCACCTCCAAGATCGTCTGAGACCAGCCACTCGGACAGCTGCTGAAACAATCGGTTTGCATAACCAAAGAATTTCTGCACAAACTGTCAGAAGCTGTCTCAGGGAAGCTCATCTGCATGCTCGGCGTCCTCATCGGGGTCTCGACCTGACTCCAGTTCGTCGTCGTAACCGACTTGAGTGGGCAAATGCTCACATTCGCAGGTGTTTGGCAAGTTGGAGAGGTGTTCTCTTCACGGATGAATCTCGGTTCACACTGTCCAGGGCAGATGGCAGACAGCGTGTGTGGTGTCATGTGGGTGAGCGGTTTTCTGATGTCAATGTTGTGGATCGAGTGGCCCATGGTGGTGGTGGGGTTATGGTATGGGCAGGCGTCTGTTATGGATGAAGAACACAGGTGCATTTTATTGATGGCATTTTGAATGCACAGAGATACCGTGACAAGATCCTGAGGCCCATTGTTGTACCATACATCCAAGAACATCACCTCATGTTGCTGCAGGATAATGCATGGCCCCATGTTGCAAGGATCTGTACACAATTCTTGGAAGCTGAAAATGTCCCAGTTCTTGTATGGCCAGCATACTCACCGGACATGTCACCCATTGAGCATATTTGGGATGCTCTGGACCAGCGTATACGACAGCGTGTACCAGTTCCTGCCAATATCCAGCAACTTCACACAGCCATTGAAGAGGAGTGGACCAACATTCCACAGGCCACAATTGACAACCTGATCAACTCTATGCGAAGGAGATGTGTTGCCCTGCATGAGACAAATGGTGGTCACACCAGATACTGACTGGTATCCCCCCCCCCCAATAAAACAAAACTGCATCTTTCAGAGTGGCCTTTTATTGTGGACAGTCTAAGGCACACCTGTGCACTAATCATGGTGTCTAATCAGCATCTTGGTATGGCACACCTGTGAGGTGGGATGGATTATCTCAGCAACGGAGAAGTGCTCACTATCACAGATTTAGACTGGTTTGTGAACAATATTTGAGGGAAATGGTGATATTGTGTATGTGGAAAAAGTTTTAGATCTTTGAGTTCATCTCATACAAAATGGGAGCAAAACCAAAAGTGTTGCGTTTATATTTTTGTTGAGTGTATTATGGAGGTAGGAGAAAGCAGTCTTTATGATATCTCTAATGTGTATGTCAAAGAACAGTGTGGGATCAAAGCTCACGCCAAGATTTTTTACTTTATCACTGTAACGTACGCGTATACCACAAGAGTCTATGTTAAACATTAGCAGGTCAAACCTATGCCTGTGTCCTGTAGGACCAATGATCATCATCTCAGTCTGTCTGAATTTCAAAGTAAGAAGTTGCTGGATATCCAGTTTTTCGCTGAAGCCAGGTAATCCTCTAAAGTCCTTGTGTGAGTGATATTACCTGCAATTATCGGCATGTACGACTGAGTATCACCAGTGAAAAGCAGTGGTGGGCACTGTTCAGCTAATCCAATAATTATTGAAACTAATGTTTTTGTTAGCGGGTTAGCTTTTCAGATGAGTTTTAAAACCATCATCGGACCAATTATCTTCCGATAACTTCCAACAACATTCAGTCCGCTGACATGTTTTTTTTTTGCTATTAAAGTGAGCAAAGTTTAACAGTCAAAAACATTTGTAAATATTGGAGTAATGGAATATTTTCTTCAGAATTGAATGAATCACACTAAAACTAACAGGTAATTATTTATATTTACTACGTGTCTTTTACTCTACCAATCAATGCATTAATGGACGTATTTCAGTTGGGATATAGACCATATAATACAAAAAACAAGCTCAACTTCCAAAAAAATGATAAATACAGTAGGATCAGACCTAATGAAAAGTATAACCAACAACAGTAAACCATGGAAAAGGGAAGTCAACAAGATTAGGGAAAAACTGCAAATAACGGATCAAACAAGCAAAGGAGATATAAAAAGGAAAACAGGTGAACAGCTAATGAAGAATATCAAAGAACAAGGAGAGATCAAATCAAAGGTAAAACACTACATTGAAAACGTAAAAACGTTGGAAATAGGAAAAAGGAAACCCTACCTGGACAAACTAAACAGGATGGAAGTACACAGCATCATGATGGCAAGAACAAAAATGCTGGCAGTAAAATGCAACTATAGGAATAAATATGCCAATGTATCCTGTAGGTTCTGCAATGCTGAGGAGGAAACCCAAAAACATATACTAGAAGCAAATCAATAGACAAGAGTACCCGAAAGTAACAACTGAGGATATCTTTGAAGAGGATACAACCAAACTAAGAGAAACTGCGAAATCTCTTACACGGATCAAGGAAAATCTAAAATACTAATGTGCTGCTCCCCCCTCAAAATGGTAGGGTAGCACCCAGCAGACCTGGGAACGCACACGAAACGAGACGAGAGTTGTTTAAGACGCAGGGTTCAAAGCGTGTGAAAAAAGCAGCAGCTTTTAGTTCATAAATGACGGTGTATCTAATACCGAGATAAACTATGACTTCTAATACTGTGTTTTACTGTGCTTTTGAAAGATGATGACAGTGTTTTGGATTTTTGTGTTCGTGATCCTCAAATTTACCCAGCAGCCCCTACAGCGGTTAAAGTGAAACTGGTTTATCAGAAGCCGACAGTGTAATCTGATGTGGCCACGTCCAAATCAATCCTAAAAGTTATGTTATCTGTAATAAAGATACATTTTTTAGCAGTTTATCGGTTTAGCGTCATAAAAGGTAACTTTTCAGTTATCGGATTAATGGTTATTGGTAACTTTTTGGTTAGCTGTGCCCACCACTGGTGAAAAGTAATCCCATAACATTGCAGTATCTGTCCAAGGGAAGCTATATAGAGGGAGAAAAGCAGGGGGCCGAAAACAGACCCTTGTGGAACCCCATATTTCATAGGAACAAGATTTGAAGTGACATCAATGTATAGGACACACCAGCAATGTCAACGTGGTTTTCAGTATACAGTAGTATACATAATGAATGTTTATGAGTACAATGGTACGAATATTTCATGAGGTGAAAGCTAGAACATACCATTCAATGAGGCAAAGGTGAGTTGAATCATATGTTCCATCTTTCACCGAATTAAATATTTGTTCCATTGAAAGAATTTAAAAACGAAACCAAATTGCACTCTAAATGCAACGCAACATAAATGGGATGAATAATCCATGTCACGTGACATACAAAGCACCAATCAAATGACAAGGATCTACTCAACCGTTATATAATATAAAATGATCCACTGTGGAAACACAGCGGTGAGATCTAACAATAGTAGCGCCATAGTGGTATTTGTGTCCATTGCAAGCAGAAGGTCATTCACAGTGTTGCCAAAGTAACTTTGAAAAGTTACTTCATTAGTTACTTTATACAGTTATATTTTTACAGTTACTTTATACAGTTACTTCATTAGCAGCTGCAGACAACTTGTCGGCAGCTGCTGAATGTAATTAATAAAGTAACTCATAATCTAACTTGGTTATTATTAAGATTTAGTACTCAGAAAACTAACTATAGTTACTTTGCTGATTGCTCAATCTTAAGTGTAACCAAGTTAGATTACTCGTTACCTTATTAGTTACATTACTTATTAGTTGCAAATTTTCTTCAGATTCTAATAAAGTAATTGCATAAAGCTGCTAATGAAGTAACTGCATAAAGTAACTGTATAAAGCAACTAAAAAAAAACTAAAAAGTAACTTTTCAAAGTTACTTTGACAACACTGGTCATTCACAACTTTAGTAAGTGCTGTTTCTATGGAATCATGCATTCTAAAAGCAGACTGCAGTGCCTCAAAGAGGTTATTCTCAGTAAGATGGCCACAAGCTGCTGTGATACCACTTGTTCAAGGACTTTAGAGCAAAAGGATAGGTTTGATATTGGTCTGTTTTAAACTCGAGTACAGGTTATCTTTCTTAAGAACTGGTTGAATCACTGGAGATTTAAAACGTTTAGGAACAGAACCTCAGGTTAATGACAGGTTAATAATTGTCAACATAGAAGTGTAGCCCACAGGTCTTTAAACAGTTTTGTTAATATTGTGTCAAAAGGTGCTTTTAGCAGAAGTTCTTCCTCAATAGAAATGAGATACAAAAAGATGTAACTAGATAAATGTAATCCTATACAAATGGGTCTTCAGCTTCTTTTCAAAGGTCTTGTTAGATAATATCTGTGCTTATTCTTTATTTTATGTTAGCTATTAAGTATTTGTGTTATTTGTTTGGAAGTTCTGAGAAATATATTAAGTTTTACTCTATCATGTGTCCAGGGGAGACACCCCCTGTTGGTGAGAGCCAGTAGCATTAGAAATATGAGACTAAACCACACCCATGTTAACACCCACATTGTATAAAAGTGTTGTACAAGTTACTTAATGGGCCTTTTCACAAGATCGACACTGTCTGTGAGGGTCCCAGGCCTGGTTTCTAACGTGACCTTAAATAAACTCAAAATGAGGAATACAATGGTATGGTTTTTGGTAAGGGGCAGAATTTTACATAAAAGAACCAGGTAGAAATAACAGTCTGTTCCTCTGAAAAGAAGCTGGGAGTGTGTCCCATAATTTGGGAGTCACAACCTGGCAAGAAATCTGTTTGTTCCATACGGCCAAAGTTCATTGATGTGGTGATGCATTTGACCATGTGGATCCTTTAAAAGTGATCACCAAAATGTCTAAACCTAATGTTTATGACACAACAATCTGTGGCTGCATCCAGAATGTAACGTGGTGAGACCTCTTAGAGGACCTTGTACAGCATTTTGGATGGTTGTAAGTGATCCAGAGATGACTTACAGAGGCAGAAAAACAATGACTTCTATTAAACTAACTGTGATGAAATGAATGCATGATGATCATTCCATTTCAGATCATGATACAGTATGAATGAGGCAGACAGTGTCCTGTAATTGGGGGGAAAACAAGCTCATATAAGACATGATTATCTGAATTGTGGGCCTTTTCAAATATAACACCTGGATTTCTAAAAGTTACATCTGAAGATGACAAAGAACCAAAGTTCTCAATCACTCTCTGGAAAACGTTGCCCAGGTCACAAATAAGAACCTCACTTTTCCCTGTATTAAATGTCACATTATTAGCAGTTCTTTATAATGTCCAGTCCTGAAGGATAGATAATTACGGCCGCTAAGGACGTAATAAAATCATCTGCGTTTATTTGTCTGTCTGTTAGCAGGATTACATCAAAACTACTGCACGGTATTTGATGAAATTTTCATGACAGATAGATATTAGGCCATGGAAGAACCCATTAAATTTTGAAGTTGATCCAGATCAAGTTTCATTTTATATACACTTTGAAGGGTTATTATTAGCAGGATTACGTCAAAACATTTTGGCAAGATTTTTTTTTTGGGGGGGGGGGGATAAACTGTTACACCGGTGTAACACTATCTTCCCCCCCAGATACCCCCCCCAGGGGTAAGATATGTTACCCCCTTGGTGTCCGAGGATATCTTACCCCTTCCCCAAAAAAATTCTGTTTGTCAGTATGTTTGTAATCATTGCATTTTTCACCTTTAACTCGCTGTGCAGCACAATTTACATTGCAGGCTCTTGCAACTTCACATATAGCAGCCCTAGTAAGGTACCTTTCAGTACACAAAAGGATCAAGCTCAAGGTCAAATGTCAAGTTCACAGGAAGGTCAAACACTAAATTCAACTAAACGACTTTCCTGATTGCAATTTTTGAAATTTTGCCTACAAATTTGCCCTGAAAATAGTCATAGGCATTGCCCATTACCTGGGATAAGTGATTGACCTTGACCTTCAGGGTTTTGCTTGAGGTCAAATGTCACATTAATTCAGTCAAACTTCAGATTACAGTAAAACATGTGTAATACACCAAATTAATAATATTTTATGATTACATTAGTACTAACATAATATAGTTATATGATTACAAATAGATAAAACTTTAATTATAAGTAAAGTGTTCATTACAGCAAACTATTGCTATCATACTGGGTGTTGAAAAAGTAACAAATATGTTGTTTGCTTATTATCATACTGTCAGTATTACAAGAAGTAAACTGATTTTTGCTGGTAGAGAAGAATCTGTTTCAGGGACGTTGTTCTTTTGAATACATTTGATCTTCACTTATTGTGGGCTCACTTGCCGTGTAGATCAAAACCAGTTGGGACTCTAAAGTTTGACTCATTCTTCATATTACTAAAACTTGAAACCACTTTGCTGTAATATTTAGTGGATAAAAATGATTTGAACACATCTTTATTAATTCTTTCCCCTGCCGAGCTGCTCATCCTGTGAGAATCAGACTGTTTCAAATAATTATATTTGTCAATTTCATGCTACATTTATATTATTCTGTTGATTCCAATGTGCCACGCTTTATATTTATGACCTAGTTTGTACAAAAGAGATTTGAGAAAGGTGTCAGACATTATAGGCCCCTCATTTTCATTATGTTTCTTAAACATATGTTTCTTTGCATACTATTGTGTCTGTTTGTGTTTGCGTACACTAAAACTGTATGTTTTAGTGTACAGCACACTGGGTCAGCGGTTTGGTTGTGGTAAAGTACTTTATAAACTAGAAGCACTCAGAGAGTGCAAACCTCCGCCAAGGCCATGGGGTCACACTGACTCCATAACATCTACACGCCGTGGAATCATTGAACCTAAAAAAGTCTAACAATGATGTTTGCTAGTAAAAAATGTTTCATCTGCTGTGACTGGATACCATGTAATCTTAGCACTTGGCATCACAGTTTATTGCAACTTGCACCTTTCCCGGAAGCTACTGTCATCTGAGCACTGATATTGATATTGCATGTGCTTATAGACAAAAACAAATAAGACAAAATTCAATTTATTATTAACTAAACTGCAAATATATGAATTTTTTAACATTTATGAAACACTTCTCTAAATAAATAACAGTAAATTCTGAAATAGAACTATTTTTTAAGTGTTGCATGTGCTACACAAGGCCATAGGGTCACTGACCCTAAAGAGATTCCCTCCTTGGCACAGTGATCTATTCAACAATTCAGTGTTACAACCAAAACTATGATACATACACTTTTCTTTCCTTTATATTTGACATCCTTGACCATGAAAACATACCACTAGAACTTGGAATCACTTTTATGTCTTTATTAGTTCAAACGTTATTGTATAAAAACGATTTTTTGGTAATGGCAGTTTTCTTCTGGATCTAGCGCCATAACATTTGAAGCTACATCAAATCTGATGACACCTTACTGAATCAGTACAGATTCAGCTACAATTTGGTGTTAGTTGTGCATCTCTAGCTTCATTTGTCACCTCACACTGACACATTTTCTATTTTCCCTATATTTTTGCATATTCTGGATCACCACATCCGGAATCCGGATCCAATCATCACCAAACTTTGTTGTTTGATAGAACATTTGACTATGTTACACCCTAATTTTTTTCAAGCATTTCTTCCTTGTTTTTGTGGAGTTAGAAACTAGAATGTCAAAATTCCCCCTATCCCGCAATGGTGAAGAATCCTTTAAAAAATTCCTGGATCCGGATCACCACTAAAATGTAATCACTTTTTCCTCTTGTCATTTCCAACCACTCCACAAAATTTCATCAAAATCTGTTCAAAACTTTTTGAGTTATCCTGCTGACAAACAGACAGACAGACAGACAGACAGACTGACAAAAACTCAACCGAAAACATAACCTCCATGGCGGATATATATATATATTTGTTGAGTATATTTGGAAGGTGGATTTAAAGATACTTCAGAATAGGAAATATTACTCTTGTAGACAGCTTTAGATATATACAGAAAGAATACAATATTGTTCACCGTCAATCAAACTGCTTCATCTGTGACCGTAAAACATCCATGAAATATAGAGTTTAAAGGTTGTCCTGATTGGGACTTATCAAGATTTGGGTTAATCAGTGCTGCCCTGTAGGAATGTTGCCTGTCAGGGGAGGGGTGGGGGGTAAGATATCCAGGGGGCTAAGATATACTGTTACACCGGATCTGGATTGCTCTTGTTTAGCTATATTCTGAGGTTTGAATGAAATTTACAACTGGATGTCATCTACATAGAAATTATACAAGATGCCTTCAGAGGTACTCAAGATGTGTCCAAGCTGAGGAATATACAAAGCAAAATGAAATAACGTTTTGACCATTAGTTCTTTTGAGTCGTCCACCCCATCAACTGGTCATGGCAAACAACAGCACCAAAACAAGTAGTGTTACAGAGATGTGATTTTTTTTTATTAATTATTTTTAATAGAATGTATCTTCTTAGTGTCTGTTTTTAGAACAGCTGGTGGTCCATATTGGCTTGGAAAAAAATAAGGGCATAATATGACACCTTTATAGCAGAGAAGCCTTGACAAGGTGACGGTTTCACTTCTAATGAGTAAACGTGTGCATTCCTCATCTCGTTACATTCTGGATGCAGCCACAGATTGTCGTGTCATAAACATGCACCACAGGAAAACACCAAAATGTGAGCCTGAGGAAAACAAGGTTTTTTGCTGAACGTGGTAGGCGGGATTTCCATTCCTGGAGTTGACATTTAATTATGCTGGGTTATAAAACCAAACTTCCGCTGTATTGGAACTGATGCAATGTTTAGAATGGGACCACGGCTACAGACTCCTTTTAGATTCTATAATTGCACCACTGCAACATGAAGACGCAGTTATTTTTCTTGGATTGCACTCAGCTCATGGGAACATTTTCAGAATCATGTTGTCTTTAGAAGCCAAATAAACAGAAACTATGGGGAAGGATTTCTGTTCTAACACAAAGGAAGATATTTGTGTGCACTTCTTCAAACACTGAGACCCACACAAATCACACAAATATATTTCTGAAAAGGCAGTGAAACATATGCCAAAATGCACATTTGTTTTACTAGGGCAACATTCTGTCGTAAATGTAATACTCTTGGCATGAAGGAAAGCAAATGTAGTGGAAGTAAAATGGACAAACTGTGGAAGGCACACAGACTAAAGTCTATCATTTCTGCGTACAGTGAAAAAAGACTTATCTTAAAGGTGTCATATTGTGCAACATCTGTATTTTCTACATTTTACAGTTAAATGCAATTTAGGTTTCATGCTGAACATTCTAAAACTGTCACAGTTGTGTCTGTGCATGTAGAAAAACTCCCGCTAAATGCAACATATTTACGCAAAAAATAAATAAATAAATAAATAAATAAAAAATCAACTGGTTTGACACACACATGGACAAAATTGTTGGTACCCCTATATATTATGTACACATTTTAATATATGGCAAGAAATAAGTGCAAACAAAGAAATTTTGTTGAATCAAAATATTTTTTTAAAATGTCCAAAGTTATTTGGCAACAAGAACAAAACAAAATGCTTTCATAAAGTGAAACAAAAAATCCTGACATGAAATATATGCTGGACACACTTATTGGCACCCTTTCATGAATTTACTGTAAATTGTCACATTTACAGCGAGTTTTCTTTAGACAAGTCAGGGGATGGATACATGAACATTTCCAGCTGAATATGTCTTGGACATCATTTACACCAATTAAGACGAAATACAAACAGTGTGGCACTCTATAGTAAATCTATATGGAGTAGATTTGAGACAAATGAGGAAAGCCACCAAGACACCCAGATAATCCTGAAGACGTTACAGGCTTCTATGGCTGTGATTGGAGAAATTGTGCATCGTGCAAGTTTTGAATTTTGCATCCCTAGTTATACAGCTTCATGGTGAAGTGGCACAAGGAAGGATTTCCTTAAAAAGATGTGAAATTTCAGCTCCAGTTCACCAGAAGGTACGTGCGAGATGTAAGACTAGATTTTATGTTATGTTGAATAAAAATCCTTCTGTGCTCCACTTCACTATGAGGCTGTGAGTGATGATGCAACAGACGAAATTTGCACAATTTCTTCAACTGCAGCCACAGAAGACTGTCACTTCCTCAGAGTTGTCTTGGTGGCTTTCCTCACTAGTCTCCCTCTTGCACAGTCATTCAGTTATTAAGAACTGCCTCCTCCAGACAGATTTACCATAGAGTACCATAATGCTTGTATTTCTTAAAGATTGATGTAAATGAAGATTGATGTAAATGATGTCCAGGACATATTCAGTGATTTGGAAATGTTCATGTTCATTTCAGCACGCTTTACTTTTTCTTGTTCCCCCGTTTTAATATTATTATATTTATGGAAATACTGGAGGAGTGGGGTACAATTAGTTATACCTAACAGCTAACATTATCTTATCTAGCCCACTGTAGCACCGTTTATCCTAGCTTACAAAATAATTGGTTCTTTTCTGTTTGATAACCCACATTAATTCATACTTTTGTCCACATTTATTTTTTATATGTATTTGTTAATACCGTTATTGTAGGTTTAACTACGCTATTATACTTTATACACTAATTACCATTTTTGTTTATCTTGTTAGCTTGCTAGGTATGGCTGGCTTATTAACGGCTAATTTAGCTCTTCTAACTAGGACTAGCTTATTTTTGTTATTTACAATTTTATTTTACATGGTGTGGATTTTTAATGATTCATAAATGTGTTCTTTTTAAAGATATCAACATATAGTACCTTAGTTCTTAGGTTTCCATTTGATAGCATATAGATTATGCTTTTTATTTTCCTATAGTATGTTAGCAGAGTTACTTTAGATAGATAACAATGCACATTACATCATAGCTTCTGTTTCTATAATAAAATACCATGACCATATTTTCTCCTGTATTAATATTTAGGTTTTAATACCTACTCCTGTATATTATATAGTACCATATTTATTGTATATGTTATTACCCTTAATAGTTAAACATAGTTATATATATGATGCCTTGTCTTTCTTATGTCTTATTTATTATTATATATACTTTTTTTCTTGAGCTGCTTGGGTGGGTAGGGAGAGTTCCCAGGGGATAAAAAAGCTTTTCAACCTACCATCCCTGGTTCTCAAGACCAGGCACCTAAGTGGCTCTACTCTACTCTTTTCTACTCTCCTATTTTACTCTTCCTTTTTAGATATACCTTAGTATACTAGCATAGTTCCACCTTAGAATTGGAATATAATATACAACCCCTGGCAATAATTATGGAATCACCGGCCTCGGAGGATGTTCATTCAGTTGTTTAATTTTGTAGAAAAAAAGCAGATCACAGACATGACACAAAACTAAAGTCATTTCAAATGGCAACTTTCTGGCTTTAAGAAACACTATAAGAAATCAAGAAAAAAAATTGTGGCAGTCACTAACAGTTACTTTTTTAGACCAAGCAGAGGGAAAAAAAATATGGACTCACTCAATTCTGAGGAATAAATTATGGAATCACCCTGTAAATTTTCATCCCCAAAACTAACACCTGCATCAAATCAGATCTGCTCGTTAGTCTGCATCTAAAAAGGAGTGATCACACCTTGGAGAGCTGTTGCACCAAGTGGACTGACATGAATCATGGCTCCAACATGAGAGATGTCAATTGAAACAAAGGAGAGGATTATCAAACTCTTAAAAGAGGGTAAATCATCACGCAATGTTGCAAAAGATGTTGGTTGTTCACAGTCAGCTGTGTCTAAACTCTGGACCAAATACAAACAACATGGGAAGGTTGTTAAAGGCAAACATACTGGTAGGCCAAGGAAGACATCAAAGCGTTAAGACAGAAAACTTAAAGCAATATGTCTCAAAAATCGAAAATGCACAACAAAACAAATGAGGAACGAATGGGAGGAAACTGGAGTCAACGTCTGTGACCGAATTGTAAGAAACCACCTAAAGGAAATGGGATTTACATACAGACAAGCTAAACGAATGCCATCATTAACACCTAAACAGAAAAAAACAAGGTTACAATGGGCTAAGGAAAAGCAATCGTGGACTGTGGATGAAAGTCATATTCAGTGATGAATCTCGAATCTGCATTGGGCTGTTATGTGTCGGACGCAGCCCGGAGAACTGACCAATGTATGAAGGACCCAGTATGAAATAAGCAGAGCACGGTACAAAGGATAACAGAGTTTAATAAACATAACAGTGAAGTGATGCGAAAACAACAAAAGAGTGCGCGGTCTGGCGTGGTGGATTGCGGTGCGCTCCCAGCAGCGCTAACGGTCCGGAGCCAGAAAACTGTTCGGACCCAAGGACCCCGCCGACACCCCCCAGGTGGCCGCGACAAACCGAGTCTGTGAAAGAAGAAATCATTATGTGAGTCCACACTCAACACACAGAGAGACCACTCAAAGGTGTACAAACAGCAAACACTTCCTGGCTTAATTGCAAATCAGCTTCCCACCCTGCAGGCATAGAACACCCCGTTCACAAAACTCCACTGCAGTGGAAGCTGATTTAAACGACTAACATACAGCTCAATATAATAAGGTGTGAGGGACACCACATTTACTGACTGTATAAATGTTAGTCACAAAACCAAACGTACCTCAGGAAGTGTGCTGACGAGCGTGAGACCTCACCCCCTCCTCTTTCACAGACCATGCATCAAACCTGGACGTTCTCTGCATCCACTGACGGGAGATGGCTCTAGAGACGACAATCTCACCCGTCTGGTCACAAGGTCGAGTCTCTGGCAAATACACACTGTGTACCCCAGACTTAAATGCCACCATGTTCCAATCCGTGTAGATGCACCTCAGCTGTGAGTCCTGACGAGCCGCAGGTGATCAGGGTGAGGTCCTGATAAACTCAGCTACACAGCCACTCAGTCCCAAATGCGCACCACCTGGGAGGAAAACCAAAAGACAGAAACAAAAGACACACAAAAGCCAGCCAGGCACGCCAGCCACAACATCATCAATAAATGCACAAGTTTACGTTGATATTTTGGACACTTTTCTTATCCCATCAATTGAAAGGATGTTTGGGGATGATGAAATCATTTTTCAAGATGATAAAAAACTGTGAAAACATTCCTTGCAAAAAGACACATAGGGTCAATGTCATGGCCTGCAAATAGTTCGGATCTTAATCCAATTGAAAATCTTTGGTGGAAGTTGAAGAAAATGGTCCATGACAAGGCTCCAACCTGCAAAGCTGATCTGGCAACAGCAATCAGAGAAAGTTGGAGCCAGATTGATGAAGAGTACTGTTTGTCACTCATTAAGTCCATGCCTCAGAGACTGCAAGCTGTTATAAAAGCCAGAGGTGGTGCAACAAAATACTAGTGATGTGTTGGAGCGTTCTTTTGTTTTTCATGATTCCATAATTTTTTCCTCAGAATTGAGTGATTCCGTATTTTTTTCCCTCTGCTTGGTCTAAAAAAGTAACCGTTACTGACTTCCTGATTTCTTATAGTGTTTCTTAAAGCCAGAAAGTTGCCATTTGAAATGACTTTAGTTTTGTGTCATGTCTGTGATCTGCTTTTTTTCTACAAAATTAAACAACTGAATGAACATCCTCCGAGGCCGGTGATTCCATAATTATTGCCAGGGGTTGTATAAGATATACCTTACTGAATTTTCATGTATCCATCCCCTAACTTGTCAAAAGAAAACTGGTTGTAAAAGTGACGATTTACTGTAAATTCATCAAATGGTGCCAATAACTGTGTCCAGCATACATTTCATGACCGGAATTTTTGTTTCACTTTATGAAAGCATTTTTTTTTTTTTTTGTTCTTGCTGCCAAATAACTTCGGACATTTAAAAAATATTTTGATGAAACAAAATTTGCTTTGTTTGCATTTATTTCTGACCATATATTAAAATGTGTACATAATATATAGGGGTACCAACAGTTTTGTCCACCTGCGTATATGACATATATCACAGAATTCTCCCTATCATGTGTAGGTAAGATCAGCCCAGACCACATTGCATGCCAACATCTGATGTTTTTTTTTCCTGTCTCTCTCTGTCAGCCAAACCTCAAGCCACAGTCACACAGTGAATGCTTCTGCTTTGCAGCCCCTGACAATTATGTTTTATTTCTATGTGTGTTGACGGGAAATCTGCACAGCTTTATCCGATTTTGTAAAAGTGTGTGGCTGTAAAAGCTCAGCGAGTGGAAGGCTCTGTTCACAATCTCAACAAGACTGTTAACTGTTTTATGGAAAGCTCCTCTGTTGCTGCCTGTAAGGATGTTTGTCAGTTGGACAGATTCACTGTGTACCTGACCTCAGCCTGTTACAGCACCCAATCTCCTCGTCTGCCACTTCATGGACATTTGTTTGGTGCAGACTGTCGTTATTGTGTGCATTCACCCAGCCTTCCAGAAGTGACAATAAAAAAAAACCTGCCTTTTACCTCCCTTTGTTGTGGTTCTCTATGTTGGGGTCTCCTGTTGTGCCTTTACAGCTGTGTAAATAGCAAAGTGGAGCTGGCCACACAGCATTCTGCACATATGCTATATCCTTTAGTGTCTAGACTGATTTACCTCCACTGGGTGAAACATGGCATGTTGAACAGACTCACCACTGCCACCTGGCGGATCACTGCTGTAGAGGCAGCTTCAAAAAGGTTTGTAACCACTACTGGTCTGTGACGTATTTTGGCGTACCAACTTCTAAGCAACAAATCAAGTTTGCTGTTAGTTCGGAGCTTTATTTTGAAAATCTTCAGGAATACGGCTTTATTTTAATGATGAATGCAGAATGAGGAGAAAGCAAAGGCTGCTTTTAATCAAACACCTGCAACTCAAACCACATGTCAGAAAAGATAAAGAAGTCTACAAAGATAAAGTTTCTTTTTAAGGATCAGGAGAATCAAAACAAAGAACATATTTCAGCACAGGCTGAGCTGTTTAATGAATCACCTCTGCCGTCGCTGTGAGATCTACGGTGTGAAATATAAGTCTGGCTTTGGCGAAAGTCAGTCGAGACATTTGCAGTGGAACAAGATGAAAGAAACCATTCCTGCACACACAAACTCCAACCACAAAACAAACCATGATGTGCAGTGCAGTCATGCTCATAGCCGCTCAGTGCTCTCTGCGTCTGCGCGTGTGAGGACAACATGATGCATTGAAACGTCTCATTGGGTCGTCTTTACAGCGTTTGTCACAACCCCAACATACACAGACAAATGTGTAGCTAGCTTCTGAGTGTTTATGACCACAGACAGCCCAGGAGAACTGGCCGGGTCCCAGCAGTCTGCTGTGTGTCGCCTGCAGCCAGCAAGTGGTCAGCTATGGCCTGGAAGAAGAGCAGCTGGCAGAGAACACACACATACACACACTTAAAATGTGGTGAATGGCAGAGGACACAAGTAAAACTGATTTTGATTTTTTTGTGTTTGTTTTGATGAAAACCAAGACGCCTTGCAGCCTACAGTGAGACCATTTAACATGTTGCACCGTGATGCCAGTTGACACGCCACTGGCCAAGGAATCTGCGGCAAACTTCCCCACTGCGTTACATGCACAGTTCCACTTTTCCACACAGAAATGTAGATGGCAAATGATTAAATAATGGACTCCAAACCCAAAATAAGGCACAGTTATTAAATTGAAAGAACATCCCGCTGAATGCTGCTGCTTATCAAGCACGTTCATGACACAGTGACAAACTGAATCTCATTCAAATGTAGGATACGCAGCTAAGACTTTGTGAGATCTACAACCCCAATTCCAGTGTATTTGGGACGTTGTGTAAAATGTAAATAAAAACAGAATACAATGATTTGCAAATCCTCTTCAGCCTATATTCAATTGAATACACCACAAAGACAAGATATTTAATGTTCAAACTGATAAACTTTATTGTTTTTGTGCAAATATTTGCTCATTTTGAAATGCATGTCTGCAACATGTTTCAAAAAAGCTGGGATAGTGGAATGTTTACCACTGTGTTACGTCACCTTTCCTTCTAACAACACTCAATAAGCATTTGGTAACTGAGGACACTAATTGTGAGTGTCATGATTGGGTATAAAAAGGAGCATCCCCAAAAGGCTCAGCCATTCACAAGCAAAGATGGGGCGAGGATCACCACTTTGTGAACAACTGCGTGGAAAAATAGTCCAACAGTTTAAGAACAATGTTTTTCAATGTTCAGTTGCAAAGAATTTAGGGATTCCATCATCTACAGTCCATAATATAATCAGAAGATTTAGAGAATCTGCAGAACTTTCTACACGTAAGTGGCAAGGCCAACATTGAATGCCTGGGACCTTTAATCCCTCAGGTGGCACTGCATTAAAAACCAACATCATTGTGTAAAGGATCTTACTATGTGGGCTCAGGAACACTTCAGAAAACAGTTAACACAGTTCGTCGCTACATCTACAAGTAGAAGTTAAAACTCTACCATGCAAAGCAAAAGCAATACATCAACAACATCCAGAAACGCCGCCTTCTCTGGACCCAAGCTCATTTGAAATGGACAGACGCAAAGTGGAAAAGTGTGCTGTGGTCTGATGAGTCCACATTTCAAATTGTTTTTGAAAATCATGGACGTCGTGTCCTCCGGACCAAAGAGGAAAAATACCATCCAGAGTGTTACCAGTGCTAAGTTCAAAAGCCAGCATCTGTGATGGTACTCAATCAAGGGCCACAGCGGGGCGGGGTGCTAGAGCCTATCCCAGCAGTCATAGGGCATGACATTGGGTATACTGTGGACAGAACGCCAGTCTATTGCACGGCCACATACAAACAAACAAAACACATTAACTTGCACCCACATCTATGGTTAATTTAGTGTCACCAATTCAACGAAGCTGCATGTTGTTGGAAGTGGGAGGAGGCCACGCAAATAAAGGGAGAATGTGCAAACTCCCCACAGAAAGGACCAGAGGCCTCATGTTCAAAGACTTACGTGGATTTCCTGCTGAAACATGGCATACGCCAAAACCCAGAAACTGACGTAAGCACTAAAATATTCAGATGTATCAAAGTGTGCATATGCATGGATCCAAGCACGTTCTGTTTGTATATCCCAAGCTGGGAATCCCCACTCCGTCAGATCAGTCAACATGACATCACAGAAAAGAAATTATACTGAGTCTGCGCTACAGATGACTGGACATGATGTGGAGACATGCAGGGATGGTTTATTTGGTACCCTTGCAAATGGACTAAACATAAAATGGGAAAAATGTTGGCGCATGTGTGTGAGGCCGCTGTGGGCTCAGAGCAGCGCACACACACACTGAAGTTAAAAAAGTGAGGTGCACTGGCTGACAGTGTGTGACATTCACAGGAAGACAATTGTGAGCCCGATAAGAAGTGCAGCAGCTGTAGTATCACCATCAAGAAAAAGAAAACATTAATAATCATAAAAAAATAATAATAATAATAATAATTTGAATGCACACATGTACAAATGCGCCCGCACTGGTTTTCACTTGGAACAATTACACGAATAAACTATTTACCCACACAGCCATCCATCGCACACCATGCCAGCCTGCCTGTTCCCACCCCAATGCATTTAAGCATCACATTTGATTTGACAACTGCTGGAATGAAATTGCTTCCTATGAACAAAATCAAAAACAAAAACAAAATACAAAGCTGATCAAAGTGTGATGTAACTAAGTGTAACCTAAATGTGGAATCAACCCAAGTGACAAGACACAATTAAACATAAACCTGGAAGTAAAAGATCAGATCACATACGCAGGACTAAGACATTAACAGCAACCGACAGAGGTGGACAACAGAAAACATAAACACGAGGAAGAAATAAAAGACATGAAGCACAAGGAAGAAATACAATAAATGCACAAGGGGCGGGGCTCTTGCAGCAAACAGCTGTCAAAACGCCAAACCCTGATAATTGAGTGTGGCCGCAAACCCGGAAATGAACAGTAAACAAAAAAATAACAACATACAACAAACCAGGAAATGAACAGTAAACAAAAAAATAACAACATACAACAAACCAGGAAATGTGTTGTATGGTTGGGGGTGCCTGGCTGCTTTTTGTTTCTGTCTTTTGTTTTTCCTTCCAGGTGGCACGCGTTTAGGACTGAGTGGCTGTGTGGCTGAGTTATCAGGACCTCACCCTGATCACCTGAGGCTGATCATGTGCAGCTCATCAGGACTCACAGCTGTGGTGCATCTCTATGGATTGGGGCATGGTGGCATTTAAGTCTGGAGTACACAGTGTGTATTTGCCAGAGACTCGACCTTGTGACCAGACGGGTGAGATCGTCGTCGTGAGAGCCATCTCATCATTATGGATGCAGAGACCGTCCAGGTTTGATGCCATGGTCTGTGAAAGAGGAGGGGGTGAGGTCTCACGCTCATCAGCACACTTCCTGAGGTACGTTAGGTTTTGTGACTAACATGAGTACAGTCAGTAAATGTGGTGTCCCTCACACCTTATTATATTGAGCTGTTATGTTAGTCGTTTAATCAGCTTCCACTGCGGTTGAGAATGTGAACTGGGTGTTCCATGCCTGCAGGGTGGGAAGCTGATTAGTAATTAAGCCAGGAAGTGTTTGCTGTTTGTGTACACCTTTGAGTGGTCTCTCTGTGTGTGGAGTGTGGACTTCTTTCACAGACTCGGTTTGTCGCGGCCACCTGGGGGGTGTCGGCGGGGTCCTTGGGTCCGAACTGTTTCTGGCTCCGGACCGTTAGTGCTGCTGGGAGCACACCGGCATTCCACCACGCCAGACCGCGCACTTATTTGTTTGTATTATCACATCACTGTTATGTTATTAAATTCAGTTATCCTTTGTACCGTGCTCTGCTTATTTTATACTGGGTCCTTCAAACGCTGGTCGGTTCTCAGTCCTGCGTCCGACACATAACAAAATGAACAGTAAACAAAAAAATAACAACATACAACAATACAAATGTAACCCAGGAACCATAAGACAACATAAACAACATCAAGAACCAGGGAATGGGGACCAGGGCACACAGACACAGCAAGCTCTCAACCACCTTGACAACCACGTGTGGTCAAAGAACAGAGAGACAAGGATCGCACACATACTCTCACATGCATGACAGACAGGAGACATGGAAGGAACATGCTGATGAACCACACCTATATATAATTCGGGAGGGACACACGGCAGATCACACATGCACCACATGTGCTCATTTCCACACACACACACACACACACACACACACACGCACGCACTGGGACACAGTACCGGACAGGTGAAACATACACTGACAAGACAAGTGACGAGGACTCACAGAACAGCACACGTCCACACCCCATGAGTCAGAAGGAACTGATAGGGACTCAGACATAAAGGACACAAGAACAACTCAAAAAAACCCGAATCCTGACCACAGACCAAAACCCCAAGTGTGTCTCTGGTGTGCACATCACTCTGATGACTTCATGTTTTCACACGTAATGGTTCCCAGCATCACCTCTGTGTGTTGGCAGTGGAACGATAGCTGTAGAAACGTGCGTAAGCCAGCCAGGAATTTTGAGTGACGCACCGCGCATTTACCCGGTCATTTCACTTTTGATACATTTGAACGTTAGCATGGAGAAGGATATAGGCCACGTTTTTGTACGTACACACACTTGTACATGAAGCCCCAGGTGGGGAAGTGATTTCACAGCCTTCCTGCTGTGAGGCAACAGTGCAAACAACAAAGTCACCGTAACACCCATCTTCATTTTATGAAAGTCCAAAATTGTTCCATTCCACCATTAGTTTGTCCAATTACCTCTAGAGACATTCCCGGTGATCATCTGAAACAAAGGGCACATTTTTGAGGTTCAAATGGTCACTTACAATTCCTTTAAAAAGCACTCATCTATTAGTCCATGAGCCAGAAGCCGATTTTGACCTAATTGATACAAGTTAAAAGGTGACTAAATGACACTTTGAACCTATTCCATGGCCTACTAAAAATGTATACCGGCCATCCCAGGGTGGTAGCCACAGCCAATAAAGGATTACACAGGGGTCAGCATTTAAAAATGCTCCACTCATCCTGAAAGTATACCACATTATGTCTGATCATAAAAATTACAAAAAGGTATACTTTGGACCAGCTATGAGTAATTGTTATGGAGTTATGGGGTAAAATAAAATAAAACATGCTAACTATACACACATACACCTTCAACCGCTTAGTCCAATCAAGGGTTGTGGGGGGCTGGAGCCTATCCCAGCAGTGAGCGCAAGGCAGGGTACACCCAGGATAGGACGCCATTCTGTCACATGCTAACTATTTCTTTCTAAAACCCTATGAATTCAACCAATAATTTGCAATGCTTTTTTGTGTGTTTGTTTAACCAAAACTGGAGCTAATTAAACTTTTGACTCTTGTACAAATCAAGTGGTAAGCATCAGACACTCAAAATGAAATCACATGGAAGAAGGAAAAATATGCAGTTCCTTGACTTGGCCACTTGAAGCCAGCGCCAAAAGGCAGCAGATTCCCATAGAAATCCATGCTGGAAAATCCAACTTTAGAGCGGAAATAAATGTGTTACCCTGGTACAAAAAACTGTTTTCTATAGGTAGTTTCCCCCCTTCATGACAATACTGGGGTGTTAATTTTTTTCAAACTCCATAGTTTCGGACGTTTTAAGCATAGACTATATTTTAAGCACATACTGGACAAACCCCGCCTGATGTCACCGCCAGGAGAGCCGTTATAAAGCCCATATCTGAGCATCCTAATGTTGCCAGTTAGAACCCCCCCCCCCATACAGTTCGGTCATAAAGCCCAACTCTGTTTTCTGTACCAGGCTGTTTTTTACTGCTCTAAAGTTGGACATTTTGATATGAATTTGAACTGGAACCTGCTGTCTTTCACCAGAGTGAAGTTCGTTACCAGTTACTTATTCTGCAATTTTTTTAAATTATTATTATTTTTTGTATGAATGACATCCAATGGATCCACAGAGATACATAATCTGGGAAATTAGGACTATCTGTCTCAATTGCAGTCCAGTCCAGACACTTATTTGGTTACCAGTTACTAGTCACTTATTCTGCAAAAAAAAAGACATCCAGCAGATCCACATAAATGTATAATATACAAATAATGAATGTTTATGAGTTCAATGGTACGAATATTTAATTCATTGAAAGCTGGAACATTCCATTCAACGAGGCTTATTTGTTTAATATCGCAGCTAAAATAGATGCTTGTCATTTGATATTTTATTAATTTATAAACAACAGAGAATGGACTTACATTTTGGTGTTCCACTGCTGCTAAAGTCCAAATTGTAACGTGTAGTCCAGTGATACAGTGCGCTGCCTTCAGACTTCCATAAAAAATAGAAAAGAAAAAAAAAGACTTTGTGTAGTTCCTCAGTCCACAAATAGAAACCGAATGATCTGCACAACCACAGAGCTCCGATACAAAAAAAAAAGCTTTAATTAATAAGACATAATGTTTTGGGCAACCTGCCCTTTGTCAGACGTCAAAAATCATGTCAGCTTTTCATCTGAACAGCTCTTCATGCATCTGGACGGCTTCCAGGAGAGTGGATTTTGTGTGTGTGTGTGTGTTACAAGAATTAGCAGCGTCAGTTAGCTCGTTGGTCCCCGTGTGTGCACACGCAATCAGGTCGGCGCTTGTGCGCACATCCATCCATCCATCCATCCATTTTCTTCCGCTTTATCCGGAGTCGGGTCGCGGGGGCAGCAGCTCAAGCACAGCCGCCCAGACCTCCCGATCCACACACACATTGTGCGCACATGTACTACCAAAAAAAAAAAAAGATTGTGTACATCCTCAGTGCAGTGAAGAAAAAAAACAAACAAAACAATCACGTCAGAAATTATTCCACCTTTTCATTTTTTCTTTATTCTTGCTAACAGAATATCTGCCCAGTTGCTCATGTCATTGGACTAAATGAATACCATTCTTGCAAAAAATAAATGAATTTTTTTTCAGCCGAATAAGTGTCTCTACTGGACAAATATTCACAATTTCAGCCCGATTTCCAGTTGTAACGCAATTTTTTCCACTGAAAACCTATATTACTCATGCCATTTGACCAAATGAACAGCATTCTGACCAAAAATTTAATGAATTTTGTTTTGTTTTTTTTCGGATAAATAAGTGTCTGGACTGGACTCACTGTACAGAAATTTAGACAGATATTTGCAATTTCAGTCCTGTTTCCTATATTACGCATCTCTGTGGATCCATTGGATGTCATTCATACCAACTTCACTCTGGTCTCACTTTTGGAGCCAGCCTCAATCGGCTAGTCAAGGAGGTGCAACTTTTTCTTTTTCCGGGTGGACCTCATCTAAGATTGTTGAAGCTTACCACCTGGATTTAAGCCATAAATTTATGGCTAATTAGGGGCATGGTCCCTTTGAGTGAATGCCAGTCTGTGCCACTGACCTAAGTGCTCAGAGCTCCGAGGGCACAAAGGCCACTAGCCGTGGTTACTAGAAGTTGTCGAGGACCATCTGTCCTTTCTGAGCATTTTATTATAAATGTCTGTAATGATATGACTGGGCTGAGCCTGGTTCTGCTGGAGGTTTCTTCCTGTTAAAAGGGAGTTTTTCCTTCCCACTGTAGCCAAGTGCTTGCTCACAGGGGGTCGTTTTTACCGTTGGGGTTTTACATAATTATTGTATGGCCTTGCCTTACAATATAAAGCGCCTTGGGGCAACTGTTTGTTGTGATTTGGCACTATATAAAAAAATTGATTGATTGATTGATTGATATGACGGCTTTAACTGCATTTAATGCTTTATGCTGTCCATTATTTAGTATTTTACTCTATATTTATATGTAATTTAGACAATATAGATTTTTTTCAGCTTCTTGTTAAATGGCATTAATTTCTGTATAAAAAAGCAAGACTTTTTAAAAATTAGCTTTCAGACCATAATACCCTATTAAAGCCAAAGACACTTAATACTTTCCATAAGTGCCACATGACGTGTTGAGACAGTAAATGAGTAGTGACATGATGGGCCTGCTTTAAATGCACACTAGAAATATTGTGACTACAGAATATAAGTGACAGAATAAAATGTCAGATGAATGTCAGAATTTTCTCAGTTCAGTCTAAATCTTTAGTTTTTAGGGAGACATTGAGGTTTATTACTAACCACAGCACATACACAACATGTCATACAAGACTTAAGCAAGAGTTTCCTAGTGAGACATGAAGTCTGCATAAACAGAGAGGTGACAAATTCAAGGAAAAAACAACATATGAGTGTCCAAGTAATGCTGGGTCACCACGAGCTGCCAGAACAAATCCAAAGCCTCCTGGCACACAGTTTACAAAGCAGTGAATGCCATCTTTCCAAAAGATATTCTCTAGTTTGGTGGCTTGATGACGGAGACAGTGAGCCCTGTCTTGACAATCTATATAGTGCACGGTCGAAAGTGGAGAGCACAAGTGCATTTGGTGCATGTCCAACTCTACTTTGCTATTTGTACAATGCATACTGAGAGCAATGAGTAAGGTGCAGGACGCAAAGAGGTGGATTTAATCTGTTAATTAGTCATGGTGGTGGTGGGGGGTGTGTGGAGTTGAGAGTTTCAATTAAATAGATTACAATAGTAAGACAATGAGTGTACTGATGCACAATCAGTCACTGAGGTAGATTTCCCATAGCTCACCCAAAACCAGATGTACTATCAACATTCTCCCCAAAATTCCCCATCATTAAGCAAAGCAAGTTCTTGAATTCAAAAGTTCCAACACAGACTACACGCATATCGATGCAAGTTCACACCCATTCATACGTGAAATAACCATCTTAATAAGTTCCCGGTTCTTCAAGGTAGTGATTGTTGTAATTCATGGAATGCCAAAAATACATCCACAATTAAATAAGCAACTAAATGCAATCCCTTTGCACTGTGTACCTTACTTTATACTCAGATTGTACATCTTTTAAATAACAAAGTGGAGTTAGACACACCAAAATGCACTTGTGCTAATGTGCTTTGGGGCTCTATCTATAGACCCTTCATAGATAATGCCTCACCCAAACATGCTATAATGATCAGTGTATGTATGTGCGACAACCCTCCCTACACACACAAGCAACCCCTGTTACACACAGAACCCTCCAACACACACACACAACCCCCACCACAAATATATATATATATATATATATACGTATATGTGTGTGTGTGTGTGTGTGTGTATACGTATATATAGTATGTAGGTCCTCTTGCTTGCCTCTACTGGTGGTTGGCTCTCACTGCGGTATTGTATCACTTCCTGTTCCGGAGCACAGCAGTGTTTTTCTGTATCTGTTAGCTGTTTAATCTGCACAGTTAGATTGATCTAGTTATCTAGATTACGATTTGTTTCCCAGTGTAATCTTTACGTGCCTTAACTAAAGCACTCCTTCTGCTGAATCACCTCAAAATTATTTCCACATTATTCACTTTGCGTGTTTTTAGGAATCCGCTAGCTTAGCATAGCTACTAGCTCTTAGCCGATTTAGCATGGCGGCTTCTCCTGTCTCTCCCGCACTTCTCTGCTCTGGGTGTGAAATGTTTAGTTATTCCTCAGCCTCCTTTAGCAGTAACGGTACTTGTAATAAGTGTAGCTTATTCGTAGCTTTGGAGGCCAGGCTGGACGAATTGGAGACTCGGCTCCGCACCGTGGAAAATTCTACAGCTAGCCAGGCCCCTGTAGTCGGTGCGGACCAAGGTAGCTTAGCCGCCGTTAGTTCCCCCCTGGCAGATCCCGAGCAGCCGGGAAAGCAGGCTGACTGGGTGACTGTGAGGAGGAAGCGTAGTCCTAAACAGAAGCCCCGTGTACACCACCAACCCGTTCACATTTCTAACCGTTTTTCCCCACTCGGCGACACACCAGCCGAGGATCAAACTCTGGTTATTGGCGACTCTGTTTTGAGAAATGTGAAGTTAGCGACACCAGCAACCATAGTCAATTGTCTTCCGGGGGCCAGAGCAGGCGACATTGAAGGAAATTTGAAACTGCTGGCTAAGGCTAAGCGTAAATTTGGTAAGATTGTAATTCACGTCGGCAGTAATGACACCCGGTTACGCCAATAGGAGGTCACTAAAATTAACATTAAATCGGTGTGTAACTTTGCAAAAACAATGTCGGACTCTGTAGTTTTCTCTGGGCCCCTCCCCAATCAGACCAGGAGTGACATGTTTAGCCGCATGTTCTCCTTGAATTGCTGGCTGTCTGAGTGGTGTCCAAAAAATGAGGTGGGCTTCATAGATAATTGGCAAAGCTTCTGGGGAAAACCTGGTCTTGTTAGGAGAGACGGCATCCATCCCGCTTTGGATGGAGCAGCTCTCATTTCTAGAAATCTGGCCAATTTTCTTAAATCCTCCAAACCGTGACTATCCAGGGTTGGAACCAGGAAGCAGAGTTGTAGTCTTACACACCTCTCTGCAGCTTCTCTCCCCCTGCCATCCCCTCATTACCCCATCCCCGTAGAGACGGTGCCTGCTCCCAGACCACCAATAACCAGCAAAAATCTATTTAAGCATAAAAATTCAAAAAGAAAAAATAATATAGCACCTTCAACTGCACCACAGACTAAAACAGTTAAATGTGGTCTATTAAACATTAGGTCTCTCTCTTCTAAGTCCCTGTTGGTAAATGATATAATAATTGATCAACATATTGATTTATTCTGCCTAACAGAAACCTGGTTACAGCAGGATGAATATGTTAGTTTAAATGAGTCAACACCCCCGAGTCACACTAACTGTCAGAATGCTCGTAGCACGGGCCGGGGCGGAGGATTAGCAGCAATCTTCCATTCCAGCTTATTAATTACTCAAAAACCCAGACAGAGCTTTAATTCATTTGAAAGCTTGTCTCTTAGTCTTGTCCATCCAAATTGGAAGTCCCAAAAACCAGTTTTATTTGTTATTATCTATCGTCCACCTGGTCGTTACTGTGAGTTTCTCTATGAATTTTCAGACCTTTTGTCTGACTTAGTGCTTAGCTCAGATAAGATAATTATAGTGGGCGATTTTAACATCCACACAGATGCTGAGAATGACAGCCTCAACACTGCATTTAATCTATTATTAGACTCTATTGGCTTTGCTCAAAAAGTAAATGAGTCCACCCACCACTTTAATCATATCTTAGATCTTGTTCTGACTTATGGTATGGAAATAGAAGACTTAACAGTATTCCCTGAAAACTCCCTTCTGTCTGATCATTTCTTAATAACATTTACATTTACTCTGATGGACTACCCAGCAGTGGGGAATAAGTTTCATTACACTAGAAGTCTTTCAGAAAGCGCTGTAACTAGGTTTAAGGATATGATTCCTTCTTTATGTTCTCTAATGCCATATACCAACACAGTGCAGAGTAGCTACCTAAACTCTGTAAGGGAGATAGAGTATCTCGCCAATAGTTTTACATCCTCATTGAAGACAACTTTGGATGCTGTAGCTCATCTGAAAAAGAGAGCTTTAAATCAGAAGTGTCTGACTCCGTGGTATAACTCACAAACTCGTAGTTTAAAGCAGATAACCCGTAAGTTGGAGAGGAAATGGCGTCTCACTAATTTAGAAGATCTTCACTTAGCCTGGAAAAAGAGTCTGTTGCTCTATAAAAAAAGCCCTCCGTAAAGCTAGGACATCTTTCTACTCATCACTAATTGAAGAAAATAAGAACAACCCCAGGTTTCTTTTCAGCACTGTAGCCAGGCTGACAAAGAGTCAGAGCTCTATTGAGCTGAGTATTCCATTAACTTTAACTAGTAATGACTTCATGACTTTCTTTGCTAACAAAATTTTAACTATTAGAGAAAAAATTACTCATAACCATCCCAAAGACGTATCGTTATCTTTGGCTGCTTTCAGTGATGCCGGTATTTGGTTAGACTCTTTCTCTCTGATTGTTCTGTCTGAGTTATTTTCATTAGTTACTTCATCCAAACCATCAACATGTTTATTAGACCCCATTCCTACCAGGCTGCTCAAGGAAGCCCTACCATTATTTAATGCTTCGATCTTAAATATGATCAATCTATCTTTGATAGTTGGCTATGTACCACAGGCTTTAAGGTGGCAGTAATTAAACCATTACTTAAAAAGCCATCACTTGACCCAGCTATCTTAGCTAATTATAGGCCAATCTCCAACCTTCCTTTTCTCTCAAAAATTCTTGAAAGGGTAGTTGTAAAACAGCTAACTGATCATCTGCAGAGGAATGGTCTATTTGAAGAGTTTCAGTCAGGTTTTAGAATTCATCATAGTACAGAAACAGCATTAGTGAAGGTTACAAATGATCTTCTTATGGCCTCGGACAGTGGACTCATCTCTGTGCTTGTTCTCAGTGCTTGTCCTCAGTGCTGCTTTTGATACTGTTGACCATAAAATTTTATTACAGAGATTAGAGCATGCCATAGGTATTAAAGGCACTGCGCTGCGGTGGTTTGAATCATATTTGTCTAATAGATTACAATTTGTTCATGTAAATGGGGAATCTTCTTCACAGACTAAAGTTAATTATGGAGTTCCACAAGGTTCTGTGCTAGGACCAATTTTATTCACTTTATACATGCTTCCCTTAGGCAGTATTATTAGACGGTATTGCTTAAATTTTCATTGTTACGCAGATGATACCCAGCTTTATCTATCCATGAAGCCAGAGGACACACACCAACTGCAGGATTGTCTTACAGACATAAAGACATGGATGACCTCTAATTTCCTGCTTTTAAACTCAGATAAAACTGAAGTTATTGTACTTGGCCCCACAAATCTTAGAAACATGGTGTCTAACCAGATCCTTACTCTGGATGGCATTACCCTGACCTCTAGTAATACTGTGAGAAATCTTGGAGTCATTTTTGATCAGGATATGTCATTCAAAGCGCATATATGTAGGACTGCTTTTTTGCATTTACGCAATATCTCTAAAATCAGAAAGGTCTTGTCTCAGAGTGATGCTGAAAAACTAATTCATGCATTTATTTCCTCTAGGCTGGACTATTGTAATTCATTATTATCAGGTTGTCCTAAAAGTTCCCTAAAAAGCCTTCAGTTAATTCAAAATGCTGCAGCTAGAGTACTGACAGGGACTAGAAGGAGAGAGCATATCTCACCCATATTGGCCTCTCTTCATTGGCTTCCTGTTAATTCTAGAATAGAATTTAAAATTCTTCTTCTTACTTATAAGGTTTTGAATAATCAGGTCCCATCTTATCTTAGGGACCTCGTAGTACCATATCACCCCAATAAAGCGCTTCGCTCTCAGACTGCAGGCTTACTTGTAGTTCCTAGGGTTTGTAAGAGTAGAATGGGAGGCAGAGCCTTCAGCTTTCAGGCTCCTCTCCTGTGGAACCAGCTCCCAATTCAGATCAGGGAGACAGACACCCTCTCTACTTTTAAGATTAGGCTTAAAACTTTCCTTTTTGCTAAAGCTTATAGTTAGGGCTGGATCAGGTGACCCTGAACCATCCCTTAGTTATGCTGCTATAGACGTAGACTGCTGGGGGGTTCCCATGATGCACTGTTTCTTTCTCTTTTTGCTCTGTATGCACCACTCTGCATTTAATCATTAGTGATCGATCTCTGCTCCCCTCCACAGCATGTCTTTTTCCTGGTTCTCTCCCTCAGCCCCAACCAGTCCCAGCAGAAGACTGCCCCTCCCTGAGCCTGGTTCTGCTGGAGGTTTCTTCTTGTTAAAAGGGAGTTTTTCCTTCCCACTGTAGCCAAGTGCTTGCTCACAGGGGGTCGTTTTGACCGTTGGGGTTTTACATAATTATTGTATGGCCTTGCCTTACAATATAAAGCGCCTTGGGGCAACTGTTTGTTGTGATTTGGCGCTATATAAAAAAAATTGATTGAATTGATTGATTGATAGGTATGTACAGTGCGTCCAGAAAGTATTAACAACACTGCATTTTTTCCCATATTTTTTATTGTTACAGCCTTATTCCAAAATGGATGAAATTCATTTTTTCTTCAAAATTCTGCACACAATACCCCATAATGACAATGTGAAAAAAGTTTTCATGAGATTTTTGCAAATTTATTAAAGATGAAAAAAGAAATCACATGTTTTCACAGCCTTTGCCATGTAGCTCAAAATTGAGCTCAGGTGCATCCTGTTTCCACTGGTCATCCTTGAGATGTTTCTACAGTTTAATTGGAATCCACCTGGGGTAAATTCATTTGATTGGACATGATTTGGAAAGGCACACACCTGTCTTTCTGGCCACTCGTTTAAACTGAGCGATCGGGAGAGAAGGGCCTTAGTCAGGGAGGTGATCAAAAGTTAAACATTGGTTTGATATAAACAGATTGTCACTAAATATTAATAAGACAAATTTCATATTGTTTAATGATAGAGCGAAAAAAAATAATAATGTGTCATTACAAATAGATGGAATGGATATACAAAGGGTAAAAGAAATGAAATTTTTAGGAGTCATGATTGATGAAGATCTTACATGGAAGTCACATAAATTACATAAAAGGAAAAATAGCGAAAGCCATTGCTGTTTTGCATAAAGTAAAATATTCATTAAATAGTTATGGTTTATTAACATTGTACAATTCATTGATTGTCCCATATTTAACTTACTGTGTAGAAATCTGGGGATCAACATATACAACCTATATACAACCTTTATTTATTTTGCAGAAAAGAGCTTTAAAAGTGATTAGTAACAGTGGTTTTAGAGATCCATCTAATCCATTGTTTATTAAGTATAGGGTACTTAAATTTCATGATTTAGTCGATTTGAAAATATTACAAACGATGTACCAAGTTAATAAAAATACTTTACCAACAAACATTCAAAATATGTTTGAAAAAAGAGTAAGTAGTTATAAATTGAAAGGAATAGAAGTCTTTAAAAAACCAAGATTTAGAACCAAAGTAAAGGAAAGGAGTATTGCAGTAAATGGTGTCAAATTATGGAACAATCTTAATAAAGAAATTAAAGAATTAAGGTCGCTTAAATTATTTAAAAAACATATTAAATTAGACGTATTAAGTAAGTATGAAACTATGAAGTAAGTCAGTGGGCTGCAAGAAAGTCAAAGAAAAAAAAAAAAGTAAACTGTTAATAATGTTTGGAGTGTCTTAAGTTTAAATGTAACCTGTCAGTGATGTAATCTATTAATTAATGGTCATAATTATGAAATGGGTCAGTGGTATGTGACAAGTTAAAGAAATGCAATCTGTTAAATAATGTTGACTATGATGCTGTATATTGAAAGATTGTATTGTTAAAAGGGGCAGAAATCATAAGACTTGTTCTTCTTTCTGCTCCTTTTCATTCTGGTATTGTGGTGCTTTTGTTTTCTGTTTTTCTTTTAAATGAATGAAATAAATATTAAATAAATAAAAAAAACCAAAAAAAAAAACCTGATGGTCACTCTGTCAGAGCTCCAGCATTCCTCTGTGGAGAGAAGAGAACCATCTCTGTAGCAATTCACCAATCAGGCCTGGTATGGTCTGGTAGAGTGACCAGACGGAAACCACACCATAGAAAAAGGCACATGGCAGCCCACCTGGAGTTTGCTAAAAGGAACCTGAAGGACTCTCAGACCATGAGAAACAAAATTCTCTGGTCTCATGAGACAAAGATTGAACTCTTTGGTGTGAAAGCCAGGCATCATGTTTGGAGGAAACCAGACACCATCCCCACAGTGAAGCGTGGTGGTGGCAGCATCATGCTGTAGTGGTCTAGACAGAATTCATGAAGTGTCTTTATGAGAGGTTAACCAGCATAGAAATATATCAGTATTGTTCAAATGGTCCAGTTTATGGAAAAATAGGATACTAATGTAACATTTTTATTCTTAGCTTCTAAATGGACAAGAAACGTACACGGTAGATAAACAACAAACTTTAAGTAAAGCCTTCAACATTCCTATTTCTTTTCTGTATTTTCCTGAATAACATCATGACAAAAATCATATTACTCTTAAAATGTTGAGTGAACACAGTAAATGTCTTAATTCGTTACTTCTACAAGTTCTATGCCATTTCATTTAGAAGCTAGAGCTGACGTTTTGTAATTTATTGATTTAACAGTGACTGTGGAATACCGCTTATGAGGAACAAATGGCTAACAAACAGTACATGTATTCGCATGTCCAGGTTATGTTTTTTAAATCATGACCAACATATAAATGAACATTAGACCAAAAGCCAAATTAGATCAAAACAAGAACTAAAGACAAATATTCAACATCCACATCATAACAACATGCATGTTTGTTGCTGAGAGAACACATATTTTATGGACTGTCATTCAAACATCGATCACATTCTGCTTCTTTTGCACAAATGCAAACTTGATAAACTTGATATGTGGAAACATTATTAAACAATATTCAAAACTGAGACAGCAATATAAGATCACATTGTACAACCCCTGGCAAAAATTATGGAATCACTGGCCTCGGAGGATGTTCATTCAGTTGTTTAATTTTGTAGAAAAAAAGCAGATCACAGACATGACACAAAACTAAAGTCATTTCAAATGGCAACTTTCTGGCTTTAAGAAACACTATAAGAAATCAAGAAAAAAAATTGTGGCAGTCAGTAACGGTTACTTTTTTAGACCAAGCAGAGGGAAAGAAATATGGACTCACTCAATTCTGAGGAATAAATTATGGAATCACCCTGTAAATTTTCATCCCCAAAACTAACACCTGCATCAAATCAGATCTACTCGTTAGTCTGCATCTAAAAAGGAGTGATCACACCTTGGAGAGCTGTTGCACCAAGTGGACTGACATGAATCATGGCTCCAACATGAGAGATGTCAATTGAAACAAAGGAGAGGATTATCAAACTCTTAAAAGAGGGTAAATCATCACGCAATGTTGCAAAAGATGTTGGTTGTTCACAGTCAGCTGTGTCTAAACTCTGGACCAAATACAAACAACATGGGAAGGTTGTTAAAGGCAAACATACTGGTAGACCAAGGAAGACATCAAAGCATCAAGACAGAAAACTTAAAGCAATATGTCTCAAAAATCGAAAATGCACAACAAAACAAATGAGGAACGAATGGGAGGAAACTGGAATCAACGTCTGTGACCGAACTGTAAGAAACCGCCTAAAGGAAATGGGATTTACATACAGAAAAGCTAAACGAAAGCCATCATTAACACCTAAACAGAAAAAAACAAGGTTACAATGGACTAAGGAAAAGCAATCATGGACTGTGGATGACTGGATGAAAGTCATATTCAGTGATGAATCTCGAATCTGCATTGGGCAAGGTGATGATGCTGGAACTTTTGTTTGGTGCCGTTCCAATGAGATTTATAAAGATGACTGCCTGAAGAGAACATGTAAATTTCCACAGTCATTGATGATATGGGGCTGCATGTCAGGTAAAGGCACTGGGGAGATGGCTGTCATTACATCATCAATAAATGCACAAGTTTACGTTGATATTTTGGACACATTTCTTATCCCATCAATTGAAAGGATGTTTGGGGATGATGAAATCATTTTTCAACATGATAATGCATCTTGCCATAGAGCAAAAACTGTGAAAACATTCCTTGCAAAAAGACACATAGGGTCAATGTCATGGCCTGCAAATAGTCCGGATTTTAATCCAATTGAAAATCTTTGGTGGAAGTTGAAGAAAATGGTCCATGACAAGGCTCCAACCTGCAAAGCTGATCTGGCAACAGCAATCAGAGAAAGTTGGAGCCAGATTGATGAAGAGTACTGTTTGTCACTCATTAAGTCCATGCCTCAGAGACTGCAAGCTGTTATAAAAGCCAGAGGTGGTGCAACAAAATACTAGAGATGTGTTGGAGCGTTCTTTTGTTTTTCATGATTCCATAATTTTTTCCTCAGAATTGAGTGATTCCATATTTTTTTCCCTCTGCTTGGTCTAAAAAAGTAACCGTTACTGACTGCCACAATTTTTTTTCTTGATTTCTTACAGTGCTTCTTAAAGCCAGAAAGTTGCCATTTGAAATGACTTTAGTTTTGTGTCATGTCTGTGATCTGCTTTTTTTCTACAAAATTAAACAACTGAATGAACATCCTCAGAGGCCGGTGATTCCATAATTTTTGCCAGGGGCTGTACATGTTGGACGAAATCATTAGCAAATGGCTGAAACACTGAAATACCATGAAATTTTGCTTATTTAGGGATACATTTCTAAGTACGTTTTTTCAATGAAAAACTTATAATCTGAGCTTGGTATCCATTTTTCCAAGCTTCAGGAGAGTTTATTCCATCCAAAAAGAGTGTATATCAACTTCAACTAAAAAATGCCACTTCCTGCAATAAATAGTGGTAAGTGGTCTAGTCTACTGGGATGTTTTTCAGTGGCAGGAACTGGGAGACTAGTCAGGATTGAGGGAACGATGAATGCAGAAATGTACAGAGACATCCTGGATGAAAACCTGCTCCAGAGCGCTCTTGAACTCAGACGGGGGTGACGGTTCATCTTTCATCAGGACATTGACCCTGAGCACACAGCCAAGATATCAAAGGAGTGACTTCAGGACAACTCTGTGAATGTCCTTGAGTGGCCCAGCCAGAGCCCAGACCTGAATCTGATTGAACATCTCTGGAGAGATCTGAAAATGGCTGTGCACCGACGCTCCACATCCAACCTGACGGAGCTTTAAAGGTGCTGCAAAGAGGAATGGGCAAAACAGCCCAAAGATAGGTGCGCCAGGCTTCTGGCATCATATTCAAGAAAATGTGAGGGTGTAATTGCTGCCAAAAGCGCATCAACAAAGTATTGATCAAAGGGTGTGAATACTTATGTACATATGATTTCTTAGTTTTTTATTTTTAGGAAATTTGCAAAAACTAAAAAACAACTTTTTCATGTTGTCATTATGGGGTGTTGTGAGTTAAAAATGAATTGACTCCATTTTGGAATAAAGCTGTAACATAACAAAAATGTGGAAAAAGTGAAATGCTGTGAATACTTTCCGGATGCACCATATGTGAAAAACTAAGAAAGGAAAAAATGGGCAGAAAATTCATCAGGCGGATCAGATCAGGAACATCTGAGGTATCCCATACCTCCCCAGCAGGTCAAAGTGCACAGTCTGACCTATTTTTAACACAGACATCAGTCATATCCTCACATTGTATAGGCTGAGTTGTAGAGAAGCATATGTGGGTCTGTTTTATCGCTTTACTCCTCAGGAGAGGACAGCGAGAGATCTAAAGGAGGTAGGAAGTCAGATAAGTGGAAAGAAGCGAAGAATGTAGAAGATAAAACATGCAGTGGGGCCAAAAAATCAAGTGCAAAGCAAGGCTGAAAGAGCAAAGGACTGCAAGTGCACGAGAACGTATGATAAAATGGGAAAAGGAAGAAGTG
Source organism: Thalassophryne amazonica (assembly GCF_902500255.1). Lineage (NCBI taxonomy): Eukaryota > Metazoa > Chordata > Actinopteri > Batrachoidiformes > Batrachoididae > Thalassophryne > Thalassophryne amazonica. The sequence continues at coordinate 98,806,414 of NC_047106.1, forward strand.
AATGGTATTTTTTCTGATGATAAAATTTGCTGCTGTTCCAGATAATCCCTCCAACAATGAAGTTTAGTACACTTCATTTCCTCTGCATTCACCTGTAGCGTGCCAACATGCTGCAGCGTTATCAGATTGTTTTAGAAGCGTTTCATCGCCTGTTCACTTCTTTAATTAAATTAATCCAAACATCCTGCAGTAGATTACACAGCTTTTCTTCTGCACCAAATCAAAGGTTACTGCTTCATTAGGAGAAGCCCTGCTACTTTTTAAATTAGGCTCTCCCGCATGCACACTTTACCAACAATCCCTGGTAAAACAACCACGCGTGTAGATTGGATAGATTAGATTCGATAGAACTTTATTGTTCCCTTGGGAAGACTCCCTCAGGGAAATTGTGGTTCCAACAGCATTGTATAGCAGCACACAGGGTAAGAAGCACACAGAGTATCAAAAGTGGGAAAAAAAAGAAAAAAGTTTGCAAATATAAATGCAAATACACAATATAAATACCAGACATCCTGATCAATATGTGTTTACTGACTACTAGTGTTCCTCTCATTCCTGACCTCTGTCTTCCCGTTACTCCTCCTCATCCCGAGTGAGGAGTACATTAACACCAGGATGCTACTGACTGAAGAGGAGACAGGATCCAACAGCAGGAAAATGTCCAAAATGTTCGTGTTCCAATCTCTCATATGTGAGCTCAACTATGCTGAGAGTGAAACGTAAAGCTTCAGATGCGCCGCACACAGCCGACACAAAGCAGCCTGACAGTCAGGGTGGCAAAGAGATACATTCAGAAAACAGCCACTTTCAATCAGCAGGAGCATCAAAAATCAAGCTTTTCAACAAGAGAGCTGAGCGGTCATGAGCTGGGAGACATTTTCAAACCAGTGATGTCACACACTAACACCAGCAACACAATACAAAAATCCAAACCCCTCACTGACAGTTCACCCAAAAATTTGCTGTTGCATATTTAACATCAAACATCTGCCGGTTAACTGGATACAAAAGCATTGCTTTAAACAATGTCCACACGACTGGCGGGTCACAAATCATCAAAAGCGGGTTTTTTTTGTTGTTGTTGTCTTTTTTCCAAACAGAAAACATTCCTCAGATCTTAGAAGAGCTGTGGACTGAGTTATGCTTGTTTGTTAACATCTTGTTTCTGTGTGTTTCAAAAGGAGCAGTGGATTATTGGCAGAGTCGGAATAATATATGGGATGAAATTCCAGGGGCCCCACATCACATGGAGGCTGACATTTTCTCAGCAAAAATATGGTTGTGACTTAACAGAATAACCATATTTATAGAGCAGGTAAATCAGTGGGATGAGTTGTGATAAAATATGTAGATCTGGGTTTGATTCCTTTATGCTACAAGTTTGGGTCTTTGGACAAGACACTTCGTCTGCATTGCTTCAGCTGTCCCAGCTGTAAATGGCTGGGGACATGCGTTGACTAGGGGAGGTAACTGGAGTCCCGTCCAGGGAGTCTTGTAGACTCTTGTCTGCTTCATGCTGCACTAGCCGTGACGGCCAATACAGAACTTAACTTCTCAGAGAGTCCCAGCAAACTTCTGCCTAAACAGAATACTGCCACACACATATCAGGAGATCCTTCAGGTTGCACATCTTCTCCATGATGGTTAAATATTAAACATAGCATTCACACAGCCACTCAAACAACACATAGCTACTAGCAAGTAATAACACATCTGTTCATTATTACTCTTAGAATCCCCGGCCTGTGTATGTCTGAAGCCTCCTCACTGCATCAACCAAGTCAGATGTATAGCAGCAATGTGACTGCGTCATGGTTTGGACTGTGTATATTGTGTTATTTTGTTTGAGTATTGTCTTTGGTTGTGAGTTTTCTTGCTTGTCTTTTTCCTGCTTTGGGTTTTCTGTCTCTATAGCGCTTGTTTGTCTCTTGGTGCTTGGTGGTGGGTGCTCCTCTCTGTCTGGCCACACCTTTGTTCTGGTGCTTTCTCTCACACCTGTTCCTAATCTGTAGCTCATCACCTGGGTGTATATAAACTTCAATTGGTTCACTGGTTCCTTGCCAGATTGATGCGCCATGTGCCTTCGCTTCCAGCTCTGATCCTGTTTTTCTAGTCCTGCTTGCCTCATTGTGTTTTTTGACCACCTGCCTGTTTTTCGACCACGCCTTTTTGCCTGATGTTTTTTGGATTATTGCTCTTTTTCCCTACTTGTGTACCAAATCCAGCTGATGTCCCAAGTAAACTGTCTTAAACTCCAGAGCTGTGAGTTTGAGTCTTGCATTTGTGCCCTGCCATTCCTGACCACCAAGCCTGATAGACTGAGCATAACAACAAAAGTGTTGTGTGGGCCGCTGAAGAGGAGGTACTGCTGGCCCACCACCACCAGAGGGCGCCCTGCCTGGAGTGCGGGCTCCAGGCACCAGAGGGCGCTGCCGCCTCACAGGAGCAGCCGGGGTGACAGCTGTCACTTATCACTGACGACAGCTGTCATCAATCATCAGATCTACAGTGGTATATCAGCAAGACGGCATCTCCACCTCATTGCCGAGATACCGTTCTACCTGAAAGGTAATATCCTCAGCCTGACTGCTTGATAGAAAGCCTTTTTGTGATTTTTGTGAGTGATAACAGACTTTTTCTCCAACGAGAGGTGGAGGTAGCTTCCCTGCCGTGCAGACTGCTGGGTGCAGACGCACCCACGTTTAACTGTGTTTTTGTTCCTCGCCAGCAGTACCAGGTCTGACACGCGGAGGCAGTGGCCACCTGGGAGTTCGGGACTTGGCGGCTCCAGTATTCCCGGGGTCTGGTGGCGGAGGAAATCGTGTGGTTCCGGTTCTGCTTTGGACAGGCGTCTCCTATCCTCGAGCCTGCCCACACGACACCTTGTAATTTGACCTTTGATCTATTGTGTGATCTGTTGTGTTTGTTGTGCACGTTCGCAACAGTAAAGTGTTGTTATTTGACCTATTCCATTGTCCGTTCATTTGCGCCCCCTGTTGTGGGTCCGTGTACTTACACTTTCCCAACAAAAAGCTGGGTTTCCATGATAGACTTGCACATAAATTTAGTGATATTTTCAGAATGTCGACAAAGCAGAATAGTGAAATAACAGCATTTCCATTAGCCGATGGAATGTGACTGCTGGCCTCTGTGTTCTTGTGGTAATTGTTACAAAGTGAGGCTCTTGTGAGAACTGTAAATCTCACATAATATTTTGTGTATTTTTTACTCCAATATTGGCATCATGTTATTTTTCTTCCCTTAGTATGAGGGGTTATACCAATCAGCTTGTCCATCTGTCCGTCCATTTTCGATGTCTCAAGAACCAGTTGACCAGCTCCATTCATATTTAGCATAAGGGTGTACTTGGGTGATCCCTGACATCAGTTGATTACGGTGATCTTCGGGTCAATTTCAAGGCCACCGTGATATATTCAAGATGTTGTCATTGCCACTCTTGTTTGTGTGATATCTTAAGAAGATCAGTTCCATTTAGCATTAGGATGTACTTAGGTGATCCTCCAACACTGTGTATTACTGATTTGTAGGACCGGTGGGATATGTCATCTTCTGATGACTCTTGTTTTTATATGTCATGCGATGTCTCTGTCCGTCATGTGACCTGTAATGTGTTTCCATTACTATTGTTTGAAATAAGCTTTTTCAGATGGCCCAGAATATCACCTCATGCGAGTGCAACAATTTTTTTGTGATATTTGAGAGGTTAAAAAAAAACATGTCTCTATTAAGCATATTAGCAATTCAGATGGTAATGGAAACCTGATTCATGTTACTGAGCAGAACAACAGTGTGACTAAGCATAGCAATGCGGGTCACCATATATTTACTGGGTGCTACTGGAGTGGATTGTGTACATTTATAAATATAATGCATTGCTACCCATATGAGCATTGTGTTTTTTATAATTTGCAGTTTTTTAATTATTAAGATCCTGTTGTCTTACGTACAATTTGTACATGCTCAATAAAGCTCCTTGATCAATCATTCAATCAAAAGCAATATTTACATTTTAACGGCGTCTGCCGGAGGCTTTGCATGTGCATATATATGAGCTTTTGACAAGAGCGGAAGTTGTGCAAATCAGGGAATATTTGTAGATTACATTTGCTTGTGTTAATGAGAAAATTTAATTCCATAGGAAGTTAGTTTTGAGTTAGTGGAAGTTAGCGTGCATGCTAATGCTGCAAAATGTCTTGTAAATGACTCCACAGGTGTTATCAGGTTACAAAAACAGTATTTTCAGTTTTAGAAGTGTTTATTTCTCACTAGCTTTTACATAATATATGACAAAGGATATATTTACACAAAAACAAAACAGAGTTTTGCAGCTAGCTACCAGCCTGTGATGTCACCATGCTATCATCCGCGAAATGTATTGTAAATACATTCAGAGGTGTTATTAGGTTAAAAAAATGTGTTTTCAGTTTTAGAAGTGATTATTTCTCTCTAGCTTTTATGTAATATATGAGAGACATGTATATAAACACACAAAACAAAGTGGTTTTAGAGAGACCAGCCACTGACATCACGGTACAGCTCTACTCTGATTGGCTGTCACCTCCACCACTCAAAAACAAAATGGAACACATTGAAACAGAATGTGACTTTTTAACCTCTTAAAATACCTCTTAAAATAGGTCAAGCTTAGCCATCTTTGAACTTGTCCAAGGTTTGTGTCCCAAGAATGTTCCCTGTGACTTTGAAGACTGTGGCAGTAATAGGACTGGACTTATGCTAAGCACAGACGGATAGACGGACGGATGGACGGACTGACGTACAATGGCCATATTTGATGGCCTTGGGTAAAAAACAAAAATCATGTATGTTTCAAGAAGAAGTAAGTCCCACAAAGGCCCTTCAGTCCCAGTCCTTATTTCCAGATCCTGAAACAGATGAGCCTATGACCTCCCCTCGACAGGAGCCCAGTCCGATATAGGTTACTTCCTGAGCCAAGACCAGTATCCATTTACAGCTGGGTGGACTGAGACAATACGGATTAGTGTCTTGTCAAAAGACACAAACAAATAGTAGCATGAGCAGGATTTGAAACCAGGGCCTGTATCTATGAAGCAACTCAAAGCCCTCTCAGAGAGCTTCTAACTTAGCCTAAAATTTCTTGGCAAGGAATCTTAGCCTAAGAGTGATTCAAGAAGTGTCTGAGAGCAACTCTGAGCAAGGAGTGGACAGAAACTTTTGTCTTTGTGAGGAACCGGGGTTGATCCCATTGCTAGGTATGATGCAGTCCTCTAAGAACTGTGATTGGCTGTCACAAAATGGGAAGGAGAAGTAAAAAACAAATGCACTCTGCGCTCCTAGTTATGAATGGACAGTGAAATCAACCGATAATATAACCTGAACTGTATTAAGACGTGTAATCGTGAAAATAAGTCAGTGTCATGATGAAGAAACTCAGCAAAACTAAATGAATTGTTGCACAGCTTGAAAATGTTTGTTGTATGTTACTACTCTGGGTGGGAAAAGTAAGCTCATTCCTGATGAGGTCATTCACAAACATCATCTCTGCACCACCAAGCCAGTAGCGTGTTACTGAATCATGGCCATTCAACATCTGGAGAAAGTCTCTCCTTCCTTGCTGTCTTTCCGCCGTCTTGTCTGTTTAAGACACTCTTAGGCTTCTTAAAAGTCCTCCTCCCTACTCTTAACACTTTGGCACCTTAGGAGCTCTCTTAAGACCTAAGGTGCTTTGTGAAAACCATTTATCTAAATTAAACCATTTATCTATCTAAATTCTAAGAATTCGAGGAATTCTAAGATTTTCCTTAGAATAACGTCATTTGGAGCTAGTTTTAGCCTTAGCGTACTTCATGGATGCGTGGTCGACATGATAGCAGAGCAGCTCCTTACCCACTGAGCTACCCGCTCTTAAAGGACCTCTCTGAAAAGTGTTTCATTAAAATGGATATTGTCACAGTATTGAAAAGTACAAAAAGTATTAGAAAATGGAATGTGCAATATTTTTATTTGGCAGTATATATTTTTTATTTTAATAAGATTTTAGGGGCCAAAAAATAAGTGTAGCCTGGTGGCCTATGGCAACTTTAAACAAAATCCATCCCCATCCCCAACAAAAGAACAAATGAAAACATAATTATGGAAAATGTGTAAAGGTAGAAGAAACGAGTATATCTTCAAATCATGGGTTAAATTCCAAGACTTCTTCATGTACCCTCTGTCAGCATCTGAGAGCACATCAAGGGCCTCTGAAGTGGAGCCAGAATTCCACCAAACTTAAACCAGAGTTGATGTCATTTTCACTGGGACTCTCTGTCGCCGATGAAACAGCTGCAAGACTCACAGCCACTTTATGCAGACGAGCTGAATTGCTGATGACTGTGTGGCCAAATGTGCACAGACATGCGACCTCATTGTTCAAACTGTACATGGGAGCTACACTAAATATGGGCACACAAACATGAGAGAAAGCTGGCATACACCAGGACAAATTCAGATGCATAAAGTGTAATTTTATAAAACAGTCTGCTTTTGTCAAAGTTGTGATTTGATGTTGAGTATTAGTATTACAAAAAATTGTATTTCTTCTTCTTAACCCTCAGTGTGAGTGCTGTGTGTCATAGTGATAATGCTGCTGTGTTGTCCATTTTATTTCTGTCAAATTAATAAGTCAGATCGATTAACTTACACCCATTTCACTTGTCATTTGAACACAATTTAATTAAATTTATACACATACTCACCCACAGACCTAATATATATATATATATATATATATATATATATATATATATATATATATATATATATATATATATACGGTCTGTCCATAAAGTATAGGTCATTTTTATTTTTTTCAAAAACTATATGGATTTCATTCATATGTTTTTACGTCAGACATGCTTGAACCCTCGTGCGCATGCGTGAGTTTTTCCACGCCTGTCGGTGACGTCATTCGCCTGTGAGCACTCCTTGTGGGAGGAGTCGTCCAGCCCCTCGTCGGAATTCCTTTGTCTGAGAAGTTGCTGAGAGACTGGCGCGTTGTTTGATCAAAATTTTTTCTAAACCTGTGAGACACATCGAAGTGGACACAGTTCGAAAAATTAAGCTGGTTTTCGGTGAAAATTTTAACGGCTGATGAGAGATTTTGAGGTGATACTGTCGCTTTAAGGACTTCCCACGGAGTGAGACGTCGTGCAGCACTCTCAGGCGCCGTCGTCAGCCTGTTTCAAGCTGAAAACCTCCACATTTCAGGCTCTATTGATCCAGGACGTCGTGAGAGAACAGAGAAGTTTCAGAAGAAGTCGGTTTCAGCATTTTATCCGGATATTCCACTGTTAAAGGAGATTTTTTTAATGAAAGACGTGTGGGCGGATTGCAGCGTCGGCTCGCAGCCGCTGCGACGCTCCGCCACAGGAAAAACACCTCTGTTGGAAGCCTTAAGGACAAGTTGGAACATGTCCAGCTGTTAAACAATTTCTCATATACCCACTCCACTGAAAGCCATCAAAAGCCGCCTGGATTTTACAAATGGTTATCAACACGGAGGTGTTTTTCCTGTGCCGCTGCACCGTGCCGGCTGCGTCCCGACGTGCGGACCTGTCCGCACGTCTTTCATTAAAAAAATCTCCTTTAACAGTGGAATATCTGGATAAAATGCTGAAACCGACTTCTTCTGAAACTTCTCTGTTCTCTCACGACGTCCTGGATCAATAGAGCCTGAAATGTGGAGGTTTTCAGCTTGAAACAGGCTGACAACTGCGCCTGGGAGTGCTGCACGACGTCTCGCTCCGTGGGAAGTCCTTAAAGCGACAGTATCACCTCAAAATCTCTCATCAGCTGTTAAAATTTTCACCGAAAACCAGCTTAACTTTTCGAACCGTGTCCAATTCGATGTGTCTCACAGGTTTAGAAAAAATTTTGATCAAACAAAGCGCCAGTCTCTCAGCAACCTCTCAGACAAAGGAATTCCAACGAGAGGCTGGATGACTCCTCCCACAAGGAGTGCTCACAGGCGAATGACGTCACCGACAGGCGTGGAAAAACTCACGCATGCGCACGAGGGTTCAAGCATGTCTGACGTAAAAACATATGAATGAAATCCATATAGTTTTTGAAAAAAATAAAAAGGACCTATACTTTATGGACAGCCCTCATATATATATATATATATATATACACACACACACACACACGCAGACCTGTCCTCTGCATCTTCCTCTGTCACACCAACCACCTCCATGTCATCCATAAACCTCCTCTTTGGACTCCCTCTTCTCCTCTCCTCCTGCCTGGTTACTCCATCCTCAGCATCCTTCTCCCTATATACCCTGGGTCCCTCCTCCGCACATGTCCAAACCATTTCAGTCCCACCTGAGCTGTGCCTCTGATGTGTTCATTCCTAATCCTGTCCATCCTTGTCACTGAGAACTGCAACATCATCAGCTCTGCCACCTGTCTTTATGTTAGTGCCAACGTCTCTATGCCATTGTTGTGGTTGTCCTGTGTTTGTGTTCTCTGTGTTCAGTGAACTGCCTATTTCTGTGTTTGTGTGTTAATTGTCTCCTGCCCATGTTTGGTCTGTCTGTTCATCATCTTTGTGATTGGTCCTCTGTCTGTGTCTTTATGTGTTTTTGTCATTATGTTTCCATTCTGTGGTCACCTGATTATCATATTGAGTTTCCCCTGGTTTGTACTCTTGAGTTTCATGTTAATTTTCTGCTTGTGTTTCTTTGGTTTGGTTTTTGGTTATGTTGTGGTTCCCGTGTAGTTTGATTATTGATTGTCTTTTATGTGTTTTTAGTTCCTGGTGTTAGTTTTCCCTGATTTTGCACTTTGTAGACCTTTTTTTTTATATTTTATTTATAATTTTTTCAAATACTACAAGAAAACACACAAACAAAGAAGGCTCAGATGCATGACAGTTACAAATGATTACAGATTCACAATGTCAAAATGATGCCGAAATGGACCCCAGATTCTAAAAAAGATGTCCATCGAACTAAGACGGAGTTTCTCCATTTGAATTATGGTCATCATTTCACTGACCCAAAGCTGAAATGAAGGAGGAACAGGGGACTTCCAATCTCTCAGTATCAGTCTTTTAGCAACCACTAATCCAAGATCCAGGGATTTTCGAATATTGGCAGGCAGAGATTTCAGAGTCTGCGTGCAACCAAAAATAACCAGTCCAGGTTCCGGTGGCAGGTTCGTTTTTTATGCTCGGGAAAACCAGTCAAATATTTTTGGCCAAAACACTGTCAGAGAAGAGCAGGACCAGAAAGTGTGAGATAGTGTACCATCAGAAACCTTACACCTGTCCCACACTGGAGAAACCGAGGGATAGATTCTGTGCAATTTGGCTTTTGAGTAATGTACGCAGTGAACAATTTTGAACTGGATTAGTTGGTGCCTGCTGTTCAAAGAACAAGTATGAATGTTAGACAGACATGCGCTCCACCTGGAATCAGACAACTCTATACCCAGTTCACCACACCAGGTATCCCTGATTTTTCCAGTTAGTGCAACAGTGCGGTCATCAAGCAGGTGCACAATTTTTGTAATCACGTGTTTGGAGTCAGAAGGGCTATTAAAAATGTCAAAAAAAATCATGCTCAATTGGGAAATTTTTTAAATTTTCAAATTTTGTTTGGGCATAATGCCGGACCTGCAGGTACCGAAAACATTGTGAACTGGACAAAGTATACTTTTCTTTCAATTGATCAAATGATGCAAATTTACCGTCAATGTATAAATCTTTGATAGACACCAAGCCCCTCTGTCTCCAAACACAAAAAGACTTGTCATGCCAAGGAGGCATAAAACCATGATTAAAACATATAGGAACCTGTACTGATGTTTCTGGTAATGACAAAAAGCTCCTAATTTGGTTTAAAATTCTTACTGACTGCCTTAAGGGAAAAGATAGACTCTTATGAAACTCTGAATTCTCAAACTTTGAAAATAGCATAGCTGGCAGAGAGGAATTGTTCACACAGTTGGCTTCCATTTTAACCCACACTGGTGTTGTTGGGATCTGAGTATCTTGCAGGCCCTGTCGCCAAAAAATCAACACTCTAACATTAGCAGCCCAGTAGTAGCGTTTAAACACCAGGAGGCCCAGTGCCCCCTCCGTTCTAGGTTTCTGTAAATGTATTTTTGAGATCCTGGCATTTCTGCCATTCCAGATATAAGATAAGGTAATTGAGTCTAACTCTTTAAAGAAGGCAGCAGTAAGGTAGATTGGGAGATTTTGGCATAAATATAAAAATCTAGGAAGAGAGACCATTTTTATGGAGTTTATATGCCCCACCATAGACAGAGGTAGAAGTTTCCAGCATTCAATATTCTGCTTTAAGCCTGATATAAATTCCATAAAATTCAATTTAAATATCAACTTTGGGTCCTTAGGTATAAACAGGCCTAAGTAAGTGAAATAGTTGTCAATTATTTTGAATGGAACCCCTTGCAGAAAACCTGGCGAATACACCTTGGAAAGAGGCATAAACTCACTTTTGGACCAATTGATCATGTAGCCCGATATTTTACCAAAAGATGTAATTAAATTGAGTACAACCGGAATAGAGTCCTCAGAATTACGCAAATACAGAATTACGTCATCGGCGTACAAGCTGATGCACGTTTCTATGTCTCCGATCTGAAGTCCCTTCACTTGTGGGTGGGTTCTTATTGTTTCAGCTAGCGGTTCCAGAGCAATCGCGAAGAGAACCGGTGACAGCAAACAGCCCTGTTGTACTAAGTGCTGCAAAGAAAACGGGCCGAACGGTCTCCATTTGTCAGTACAGAACACATTGGTTTTGCATAAATCAGTTTCACCGAGGATATAAAAGTCTGACCAAATCCAAACCTGCGTAATGACTCTGTAAGGCCACTCAACCTGGTCGAAGGCTTTGTGTGCGTCAAGGGATAAGATGGAGGCACCTGGAGTGTTACTATAATCAGAGTAAACAGTGTTAAGTAATCCCCTAACATTGGAAAATGAAAATCTGCCTGGAATGAATCCAGTCTGATCGGGATGTATAATCGAAGCCAAATGTCTGTTCAGTCTAGTCGACAAGCTTTTGCTTATTATTTTACGATCAACATTCTGTAGCGCTATTGGCCTATAGCTTGCAGGGTCAGTTTCAGCTCTGCCCTTTTTCAAAATAAGTGAAATGTTAGCTTCATATAAGGTTTTTGGTAATTCTTCATTATTTTTCGAGTCACGAATCATCCTGAGCAGGAGTGGCGCCAGGATGTCAGAAAATTTCTTGTAAAATTCAGAGCTAAAACCATCAGGACCTGCTGCTTTACCTGACGGGAGTGATTTTATAGCAGCAGTAACCTCTTGTAGAGTAAAGTCGGAGTCAAGGTGCTCCTTAGCGGTGTCACTCAGGCTGGGTAACTGGAGAAAGTTAAAAAAGTCATCAAAATTTGATTGTGAAACAACATTTTTGGATGAATAAAGATCACTGTAGAATTCTGCAAAACGATTGTTTATGTCAACAGGATTGCTTAACCATGTGCCAGCTCTTGATTTTATATTGCGAATTGCTCTGGAAGCTTGTGCATCTTTAAGTTGTTGTGCTAGTAGTTTACCAGGCTTGTCTCCTAGCTCGAAGTGATTCTTCCTCAATTTCAAAAGCGTATTTTTCACTTGGTCACTCAAAATTCCGTTGTACTCATATTTAAGTTTAAGTATTTCTTTATAATCATCAGGTGACTTGGTGTTCTGATAAGCTCTTTCCAAACCAGGGAGAGTATTGTTGATTACTGTTAAACAATTATCTCTCTGTCTTTTCAGAGCTGAAGTGTAAGAGATCACATCCCCCCGTATTACCACCTTTAATGTCTCCCAAAGGGTCGAATCAGACACCTCACCATTATCATTCAGGTCTATAAAATCTTTCAACTTAGATGTCATGTCTTTAACAAATTCATCATCCCAGAGTAAATTTGAATTAAAACGCCAAGAATATGTCCGTCTGGGAAGAGAGAGATTCAATGATATTGTTAGAGGGCTGTGATCAGAAATTAAAATATTGTGATATCTAGAGCTAGTGATTTGGGAAATAAGATTAGAGCTAGTTAAAAAATAATCAATCCTACTATAAGATTTATGCACGTTTGAGTAAAATGAGTACTCCTTATCTGTTGGATGCTGGTTCCTCCAAGTATCCACTAAGTTTCTTGTTTTTAGCAGGTTGTTAAGAAGCCTTACAGAAGCAATTTCCAGTGCCGGCTTTGTAGATAATCTATCTAGAAAGGGGTCCAAGTAACAGTTTAAATCTCCGGCAATTATTAGGTTTGAATCATCCTCGTCAGGCAGCTGATCAAAAACTTTTCTAAAAAAATCAGGCTCATCCGCATTCGGGCCGTATATCAATCAATCAATCAATCAACTTTTTTTTTATATAGCGCGAAATCACAACAAACAGTTGCCCCAAGGCGCTTGATTGTGTATATGTTAAGGAATGTTAGTTTGACTGAGCACTTTGTAGACTTTTGAGTTCCATATTTGTTTTTGCCTTATGTACTTGGATTTGTATTTTGGTTTAGTGATTTTCACATTCTTCGGTTGTGTTTTGTTGTTATATTTTGTTCTTACTCACTCCCGGATTTAGTTATGTTTAGTTTAGTTATGAGTCACCTTCAGTTTGTTTTGTTTATCACGTGTCTCCCCTATTCACACCTGTCAAACGTATGTTATTTGTTCGTTTGTGTATTTAAGCCGCACCTGTTCCTTGTTTTGTTTGTCAGTTTCTTTGTGTTGTTCCTCCTGTGTAGTCATGAATTGTCTTTGTCATCCCGTTTGTAGCTGTGGTTAGTTTTTGTATTTTGATCAGTTCTTGTTCCCTTCGGATTGTTTTTTTTGTGGTGTTTTTAGACTCTTTTTCCCTCATCCCATTCACATTGTTTGTTGGAGTACATTTTGTGTTGTTGGAAAAAAATCACTTGTGTTTTCACCTCACCTACAGGTTTGAGGCTGCCTGCATACGTATTTGGAGTTCATTCTGACATTGTTAAAATGTAACAGCCGTACAAACATAGCTGGTCTCATTACTGTCTTCTAAACTTTCCCCTTCACTCTTGCTGATATTTTTCAGTCACAAATCACTCCTGCCACCTTTCTCCACCCACTCCACCCTGCCTGCACTCTCTTCTTCGCCTCTCTACCACACTCTCCATTACTTTGGACAGTTGACCCCAAGTATTTAAACTCATCTACTGTCGCCACTTCTACTCCTTGTAACAGCACTGCACTCCCTCTGTAATCCACTGTGCGCCCTCTCATTCACACACATGTTCTCAGTCTTGTGCCTACTGACTTTCTTTCCCCTTTTCTCCAGAGCATATCTCCACCTCTCCAGGTTAAACCCAACCTGCTCTCTTTCACTACAGATCGCAATGTCATCTGCAAACATCATAGTCCATGGAGACTTCTACCTGATCTCATCCGACAACCTGTCCATCACCACTGCGAACAAGAAAGGACTCAGAGCTGATCCTTGGTGTAATCCCACCTCCACCTTGAATAAATCTGTCATTCCTACTGCGCATCTCACTGCTGTCACGCTATCCTTGTGCATGCCCAGCACTACCCTCACATACTTCTCTGTCTCTCCAGACATCCTCATACAATACTACAACGCTTCTCTTGGTACCCTGTCATAAACTTTCCCTAAATCCACAAACACACAATGTTACTCTTTCTGGCCTTCTCTATACTTCCCCATCAGTATTCTCAGAGCAAACATTGCATCAGTAGTGCTCTTTCTCCACATGAAACCATATTGTTGCTCACAGATCTTCACCTGTTTTCTAAGCCTAGCTTCTACTACTCTTTCCCATAACTTCATGCTGTGGCTGATCAACTTTATGCCTCTGTACTTACTGCAGATCTGCACATCACACTTATTCTTAAAAATAGGAACCAGAAGACTTTGTCTCCACTCCTCAGGTATCCTCTCACTTTCCAAGATTTTATTAAACAATCTGGTTAGAAACTCCATTGCCATCTCTCCTAGACATTGCCATGCCTCCACTGGAATGGCATCTGGACCAACTATCTTTCCACTCTTCATCATCTTCATAGCTGCCATCACTCCATCCTTACTAATCTCTTGCACTTCCTAATTCACTCTCTGCACATCATCCAGCCTTTTCTCTCTCTCATTTTCGTCATTCATCAGCTCCTCAAAATATTCCATCCACCTTCTTAACACAGTCTCCTCACTTGTCAGCACATTACCATCTGCATCTTTTACCACCCTAACCTGCTGCACATCCTTTTCAGCTCTGTCCCTTTGTCTGGCCAATCGGCACAAGTCCTTTTCTCCTTCCTTACTATTAGATATTTTTATTTAACTCACTTACATTGTGATTGGGTGTGATCAGAGAACCTGAACACTGCAGAAATTACAGCGAAATGTCAAACCATGACCCAGGACTGTGATTGGTGATGCTGAAACATTTGCAGGAGAAGAAGGTCTAAATCATTAGGGTTCTGGGGCCTCTTTTATCAAACTGTTTCTAAAAAAAATTCTAAATGGTGATGTTCAAACAAAATTTAGTATGTATGTAAGTATAAAAAAGAATCAAAAATCTGCATTTATCTATCAGGCACACACCGGTCATAAGCACATAAGTATCAACTGTTGAAGATGCTTGTGTGTGATCACAGCAGTGACACCAAAAATATAAAACAGAAATTAAATAAATACACACTTTACAACAATCACAAAATATACAGAGTGCGCAACAATATGTCAATATCAAAGATAAATAATGGAGAAAGTGCAGCACAGCATATCGTGCATCTTAAAGGCAGCACTACACAGGCATGACTGCTGCATGTGTGCATGTCTGAAATATACATGCACACATGGTGTGACCAGATCCAGGACCAGTCCAGTATGCGAAAATGGAACAAGACAGAGTGAGAGATTAGTTCAGCTTCCACTTGTTTGTGTGTCACAATTTCTAGAATTTCAAACTTCATATCTATACTCAGGTACCCCAATACCATTTTCGACACCATTAGAGGGAGTAACAAAATATTAAGAGACACACACACACACACACACACACACACACACACACACACACACACACACACACACACACACACACACACACACACACACACACACACACACACACACACACACACACACACACACACACACACACACACACACACATTCAACCGCTTATCCAAGATGACATTGCGGGGGGCTGGGGCCTATCCCAGCAGTCATAGGGCATGAAGCAGGGTACACCCTGGACAGGACACCTAGTCTGTCGCAGGGCCACCCACTGGAAAAAAAAAACTTTAAAAAGTGTTAAAATTGGTAAAACCTGAATGAATTAAGTTGTCTCAACTTAAGTTAGCAAGTTAGATCAACTCTAACTTACAAACTTAAGTTCAAACAACTTAACTCATTTAGGTTTTGCCAATTGTAACACTTTTTTATGTTGGTTCAATTATTCTGTTTTTGATCTATCTTATTAACTTAAGTTCAAACAACTGAATTCATTTTAGATGTTACCAATTGAACCAACTTTTTTAAGTTGGTTCTTTTTTCAGTGTGATACAGCCTTCACTTGATGCTTCCTGACATGATGTTATAATGGTGCGTAAACCTCAAGAGTCCTTTGTGGTGCTGTAACTTCATGTGCATGAGAAGAGTCAGTGTTTCAGCATTTTCCAAGCACGGTCACGTGCGTTACACAGTGTCATGCACAGTAATCTCTACGGGGCCGCTTTCCCACAGATATGACTCGGCTGCTGTCTGGCCAGCTTGCTGCAGCTGCAGCCCCGGAGGACACAAAACTCACTCCACTGCCTTCACTGCACTCTTCTGCTCTCTTTGTCCCTGAAAAGTGCTTTTTCTACAGATTCTCACACCTTGTGGTACTCTGTTTTTAACATCATTGTCCTCTCTGTGCAAACTCCTGCACTCTCCTCCTGCACTCCTCAGACTCTTGGTGACATCAAACCCCTCACCCAAACCAACCTGGCCTTGTGTCTCTCCATATGGAGGTGATTTTCTTCATGCTCTGTAGCCATTAGAATGTGCAAATACATTTCAGCAAACGTTAAATAAACAGGCGCATTACTTCTTCACACTCCTGTAACCACTTTGCTTTCCAGTGAACCAGAATCTCTGGCGTTGCAGACGATGTGGATATAGCTGTGCAATAAACTGTGTGCACAATAATATCTGTGGCCATGCAAATAATTACTTCCAAAAGCTATACAATAATCTAATATGTTGTGTTTTCTTAACTTGTGGTAAATGTTGCCTATCCAAGAGCAACAAAGAATAATTATGAAAAATGAACCAAGGTGTTGTAATTATGAGCAATAAGCAAATAAGAAAAACTCCCACGCTGAGGTAATTGTGAATCTGGGAAGCACTCAGAGAAGAAATGCCAGTGTTTTTCACTGACATGCTAATTGCTGCGTTGCTATAATTGGACTCAGAAGGGTCGGTGCCACCCCTGGAATTTGATTTTCTTGTGTATTATTTGCTTCCATCTTGTGTCAACAGTGCTCTAACTCTTGGCTCTCTTGGCTTTTAGGGAGAAAGTGCGAGTGAAAATTACCGCTGCCCTCTGATTTTCTGAAAGTACCTACATTTTGAACTTGAGCAGCATTTTCACAACATAATACAATATAATTACCTCCGCCAACAAAGTTGGACGGAGGTAATATGATCGCCTGTGTCTTGTCGAATGAGTTCGACATGACTTTGCTGGTGTGTCTGTTGGTTTGTTTGTTTATATGTTTGTCTGTTTGTTTGTTTGTTTGTCAGTCTTGTCGAAGTCATTTGACAAGACTGACAAGAGTATGCTGCACTTATTATCGCTCAATGGTGAGCAAATTTTTCGAGGATTGGTCACTCTGAGATGCAATAGACAGGTGTCGGCTATAGTTTGACACACCCTGGTTGGGAAATTCCGCATTTTAGTACAGGCGGGCAAAAGCTGTCGGTGGTCATATCCCCCCTTTTCCATGTGAGTATGAAGTAAGACTGAATCATCATTTTCGCCAGTAAGTGAATAACTTCTCCAATTACATTAACAGTGGGAAGTATATGGATTGAATTTTATGTCCCTCTGTGATTTAATTACTTTGTTACAAATTACTGTCACAGTTGTGAAAATAATAATTTCAGATGTACATCAGTAATTTTTATCAATTGGCAGACCAAATTAGATTCAGTGAACAAATTAATATTTGCTTGATGACCCTCTTCCTGGCTGTTAAAATTTTTATTCACAAAAATGAAATAAATTACACACAACTGAAATGTGTTCAGTCACTGACAATGCTCATATTGACATGATTTGTGTCATGTTGAATTCTCCCCCAGGCATAAAGCTGCTAAGCGGAAAAACAGGTACAAATATAGTAATCAACATGGTACTTCTTGGAAACTACGTAAACTAAAGATCGGAGGGAGGAGTCAATTTAATTAATTGTTTCTGATATACATGTAATACACTGAAATTACATTAAAGATAAACATAATCCATCAACACTAGATGTACACCTTTCACAGTGCCTGGCATCAAATATTGTAGTGCATGCATTTTGCAGATGTAGGACCGAATGCATTATGGGACTGCATTATGATAAATTTCTCACAAAACATTATGAAACAGTTGACCCAGATCTTGATACTTTTCCTCATTCATTTAAACTCTCTAAGTGCAGGCCAAATATACATCGACCTATATTTGCACCAGCTGCAATTATATAAAATCAAATAACTAAAGCTGTTTGGTACAGATGTGCGTTATGATAATGTTTGACCAAATTTTTGTGAAGTTAATTCTATTGCACATTGTAACATTATGTGGAAAGTTATTCAATTTCTGATAGCAATCCAGATGGGGGTGAATACCGGAGGTAAACGTGATGAAAGACAAATCAAAGAAGCCAATTTTAAAGGATTTATATATGGAATGTGACTTGAATCCACCTGCTGGTAAAACCCAGAAGTAATACAGCAAAAAGGCCAAAAAAGACCCTTCTAGTAATCAGCTGTATATCAGTTCAACTTTTACCCTTGTTTTAATTGACATCAGGCAATCTGGTGGCAAATTCTGCAAGAAAGGAGACAGTCCAAACTAATGATAGTCATGGAGCAATATATATATCATTTTTAAGGATTTAAAACTGGATTATGACATGAATCAGTCATAAAAACTTAAAGTAAAAGAGCAAAAACACCTTTTGACAATATTTGTCAGTGTACCACAGACTTTTCATTTGTTTGTTCATTTGTTAGTTAATAGTCTTATGGGCACAGTTCTGCATCTATTGTCATAAAATTTGGACATACGGTTCAGATAATTCTAGAATAGAGTGAGTTCATTTTTCATGGTCCTAGTTCAATTTTCAATGTCAAGGTCACACAAAAAGTGAAAATCACATAATCAGGTGTAATGTCGGAACTACTCACCACAGAAACTTCCAATTTGGCTCATGTTGTTCCTCTAATGTGATTGACATTGGCCTTTGACCTTGACCTTCAAAAGTTCAGTCAAGGTTAAAGTTTCCCCAAAAAATTGATATTCTGTATTTAAATCTGGTGCGTGGAAGTGGTGTATTGGGTCCTAGAATACAGTGAGTTCACTTTCTAAGGTCACAGTTCAAAATTCAAGGTCACACAAAACATGAAAAATGCATAATCAATTTAGATCCAACTTGAAGTTCACCAGTCTGAAGTGTCATTTTAGTGAGCATTTAGTTGGAATTTTCAAGTGGAACCACTTGCGGGACATTGCTGGCTTCATGCAAGAAATCTTTCAGAAATGTTTAATCCAACTTGAATTTTACCATTTTGAAGTCAGTTCCATCAACGTTTATTTCATAGTATGACATTAAAAGTAACTATAGCTGGGGAACTTGTGCTCTCTGAGTGCAGCTCTAGTTTAGCATTGTTCTACCAAAGGTGGTGCTGCTTCGAGTAAAAATCAGAATTGTTAAAGCCACAGTAAGTAGGATTTACTGTCATCTAGTGGTGAGGTTGAAACGGCATTACGATGTCACTGGTCAGGATTTTGTGTCCCTTCATGTTTTTGCTTCTTTGATGATGTCGACTCATGTTTCCGTGTCTTGTCTTGTAATGAGCAGTGGTGGGCACAGCTAACCTAAAAGTTAGCGTCAATAACTGCTAAGCCGCTAACTAAAAAGTCAACTGTCTATAATGCTAAACCGATAAACTGCTAAAATATTTAGCTGAAGCTTGGATCCTGAAAAAAAAGACACACTTTCAGCTTGACCTCCTACTCCTGAAGGAGATGCTCGTTGCCTTCATGCAATGTGTCAGTTTCACTTACTGGATTAGTGTTACATATAGTAAGGATTTTTTTTTTTTTTTTTCCATTTTTGGCTGTCTTAAAGTTAGTGGAACTAAATTTCAAGGAAGCTATTTGGTCCACTGATGGTGGACTCTATGGTGGCTAAAAAGCTCATTTGTTAACTGTTAGATATGCTAATTAGCGGTTATCTGATTGGCTGAATTGCACCCACACTGGTGAGAAGCAATATGTATGATCTTCTATTTCACAAAAACAAGGGCTTACAAACATGCTAAACTGTACAAACAACCAGTAGACAATGTAGAGGTGATCAACCACTGATTGCTCTTATTTGTCTTCAGTCTTCCAGCCATGCTACACAACAAAAAAGACAGACTATGTCCCTTTTGGGCTACTTTATCAACATGGTGGTGCAACATAGTGGTTTCCATGAGGGAACCCACTCCCATGTAGATATGAAAGGCTCATTCTAAGCTTATGAAAACTAGGGTACCAAAACCCAGTATTAAAGGAGCCGCGGGGCTCAATTATTAAAGACAAGATTATCTGCAATCTCCAGCTGTTAATGGTACTGCTTTCGGTACTGCAAAATAAACTGGTGCATTTTCACTGTGCTGAAGAGCGCTCTCTTGCTGTCTCTCTCAGCATGCATGTGGAGCAGCTTCTACTCTTGCAAGCACGTGCGCACACACACACACACACACACACAACCTGCTGAGAAGTTACTGATAAGCCCCAACATTGACGGTACTGCTTTCTGTACTCGAAGATAAACTGACATGTTTTTGCACCTGATGCGTTCACTGCACGTCGGCCATTTTAAAGTGTCACCAATTATCGCCTCGTTTTTGCTTAAAACTGACTTTAGAATGATTTAAGAGGTTTTACTTTGTCATGTGATGGTTTTTCATTTACTCATATTTGCAGACAGTCTGAGTAAATCATGGGACCCACCGATTGTTCAGCTAAGGCTAAGATAACGTTAGTTGATTAAACTGGTGTGGTATACACCATAAAAGAAGAAAGGGTGCGCTTGACTTTATTCACAGGCACGTTTGGAGAAGCAATGCAGTTCCCGAGGGGGCCGACCACAGAGCCGTATATGAGTGGGGCCAACCCTGTAATGAAAATAAAGGTTTCAAAATAAAGATTAATTAAAATGCAGATTAATTATTTCAAAATCATATGATGTGATTTTCTGTTTTTTTTTTTTTCAGATTCTGTCTCTCACAGTTGAAGTGTACCTACGATAAAAATTACAGACCTCTCCATTCTTTGTAAAACCTGCAAAATCAACAGTGGCTCAAATACTTATTTGTCTCACTGTAAATAAAAACATAGAAATTATCCTGGTTCCACATCTGAGTTAAAATTGAACAAACTCTTCCTTGACTCAAAGTCTACCTCTCCACCAAGTCAAGTCTAGTTTGGGGGCGATGGCCTGGTACTGCACTTCAACACATCCATGACACCACAGAACTGCCTTGCACCCTGGATGGCAACCAATCTCTCCACTATACATCATAAAAATCTGTTTATGTTTTTTGACATATTCTGCTGTCAGTCAAACAAACAGACAACAAATGTGGCCTTAAACAGATGGGCCCAACCATGCAGCTTGTTGGAACTGCTCACTGATTCAGAGAGAACTCGCTTTCATCGCTGAAATGGGTTTTCTAGGACCAGAGAAAAAAACTACACCCAAGGAAGACTCATTTGACAAATGCTGCATTTGAAATGGCGCAAAACCACAGTCACAAAAATGAATGAAAAAACTTGAGTCTGCAGCACTTCAGTTCTGTAACAACACGATGCTTTTAACCCTTTATTGTTTACTGCTGTGGTTCATGAAATCATTCATTTAAACTTTGAAAGTTTGACTTTGTTGCATCACATACGTATAGTAGGTTAGGTCTGTGGTGGAATTTGTTTACAAGCCTTGGCTGTTGTGAAATTTTCCCCATCAAGATATGTTGGGGTAAGGTTTTGGTTGCAAACTGTTTGCCCGTCTCTGCTGGCCTGGAACTGGGACTGAGAAAAGATGAGCAGCTGATCCCATCGGAAATGACAGAACTGCCCCTGTTACTGTGTGACCTAAAATAAAATTTGACAAAGTTACCAGATCCACATAAATAACTTCAATTAAAGCCACTTTGTCTGAGCCCAAGCAGCTGTTATATTTAATTTATTGTTATTTGAGTCTATCTAAAACACACACACACACACACAGCTTGTTTGTCAGTGTGGCGGTGAGCAGTGTACTTATAAGTAAAGGAAGCCTTGCATTATCTCCAGCATCGTCTCCCTCTGTTCCTGTGGTGACTCAATCTGAGGTGAAATTGTTGAAGTTCACTGGGCCTTAGACTTTGTGTTTTGTGGTGTCCAAAAGCAGTGCTGTCCATCACCAAAAAATAAATAAATAAATATATAACAGACAGGCCTACTACTGCACAAGCTGCTGCTTTGGACATTCCTTGCCACCTTTTTATCATTCACTCAATCACTGTGATGTGGTGTTTGTGGAGGGTGAATCCTTCTTAATGCTATGCACACACACACACACACACACACACACAGATTATGATTGTAATCCTTTTTCCAGGCACAGAAAACTCTTAAATGTAGGGTTGTAAAAGAAAAGGTGCAACACTCTACAACACTGAATCTCTTTCAACTGCTGTTTTACTGCAGCCCGTGTTCCCAGAACTAATGTAAAACAGCCCGACCAGTTTAGTAAAAAACAGTTTTACAATCATATCAAAAAGGCTGCACAGTGGCACACAGCGACACACACTGGCACACAGTGGCACACAGCAACACACATTGCCACATTGTGGCACACAGCGACACACACTGACGCATAGTGGCACACAGTCAAACAGTGGCACACAGTGGCACATAGTGGCACACAGCAACACACACTGACGCATAGTGGCACACAGTCAAACAGTGGCACACAGTGGCACATAGTGGCACACAGCAACACACATTGCCACATATTGGCACACAGCGACACACACTGGCACAAAGTGGCACACAGAAACACACATTGCCACATATTGGCACACAGCGACACACACTGGCACATAGTGGCACACAGCAACACACATTGCCACATATTGGCACACAGCGACACACACTTGCACATAGTGGCACACAGTGGCACACAGCAACACACATTGCCACATATTGGCACACAGCGACACACACTGGCACATAGGGGCACACAGTGGCACACAGCAACACACATTGCCACATATTGTCACACAGCAACACACACTGGCACATAGGGGCACACAGTGGCACACATTGCCACATACTGGCACATAGTGGCTGTGACGGTCCCGCCGTCCTGTAGCGGGGCGGGCCCATAATCAGGGGCACCTGGGCCCGGTGTCCCTGTCTCTTATTAAAGTGGGCCCAACTAATTCATTTTATTCTCTCCCTCTCTCTTTCTAGGACGTCTCACTGCGCCGACCGGCAACAGAGCACCTTTTAATTTATTGATTTAAAAATTGTTGTAAATAAATACTTCTATTTTTCTAATCCTCTCGTTTGTGTCTCCTCCTTGTCACTGTCCTCTGAGCCACGGGCACGTGACAAGAGTGGGGACTCGTCCTTTAAATTTAATTTTTGTAGTCACCGCGTTTAGTTTTCGTAAATTTGGTTAAAGTTTGTTTTTAGGCCTGTTTTTTGTGTTGGGGCTTTGCCGCGCGCTGATTACATGATTAGAATCTGGTGCGCACCTGCTGATTGCGCGTTCGTTCGTTTGTTTGTTTGTTTGTGGAGACACGCGAGAGGTCTGAAACCAAATTGTGTTTTTTTTGTTTGTTTTTTTATCTGAGGTGAAGTTAAGTGCTGTCTCGTGCTGCATGCTGTTTCGGAGTCCTTCGTTAGGCTTTAGTGGCTTTTCTCATGAGGAGATTTGCCTGCTTTTGTTTTGTGAAGGCAGCGGTGAACGTGGCTACAAGCTTCGGCTTGGGAGCGCGTCCGTGGTGTTCTGGTGGTTGTCAGCTTGCTGGTCGCTGTTCAGACCCATCGGGTTTTAGCGCATAAATACCCACCATATGAGACCGCAAGAAGACTAGGTTAAGCAGGTAGATTTGGGTTAAGTAGTTCAGGGCGGGGGACTCCGAGGGACGCGCTGGCCCTCAGCCTCGGTGATGTGAGTTTGGCAGTTTGCATTCAGTTCGGTTCACATTACTTTTTTTTGTAACCATGGCTTCTGTGTCGCATTTTTTTCTCCACTCCTGAAAGTTTTTTGGAAAATTGTCAAAAGCAACATTTATTGCAGATAGTTAAACACTATGGCATTACAGTGGGAAATAATACATGCAAAGATGATGTTAGAGCAGACCTGGGCAAACTGCGGCCCGGGGGCCACATGCGGCCCTTTGCATGTCTCTGTCCGGCCCTCATGAGGTCTGTGATTATTATTACATATATTAAAAATGTCAAGCTTGTGTGTTGCAAATCATTAGAGAGGTTTATTTAGGTATATTTAAATATTTGCATATTATTACAATAATAAAAATTACCTATAAAAGCTATTAAATAGGTAATTTTTTGTAAAATTTGTAATGGGAGACAGTCGCATTATCGATGGTGTGGCCCTTGGGCATAATTCAGGTTCCCTATGTGGGCCCTTGTAAAAATTAATTGCCCACCCCTGTTAGAGATATAATCACTGCTGCGCTTTTTAATAAAGGCGTCCTGAGAGGGGGAGAGCAACAGTCGGGTTTATGTCAATTCTAAACCCGAGTTGTCTGTTTCGTTTGATGGACTGAGTTTTGAGCAGCGTAAGGAATTAATGTTGCTGCAAATTGAATAAGAGAAAAGCAGAAAAGATGCTGAACTTCAATTGGAACAAATGAGACTGAGAACTGAAGCTGAAAAAGAGGTTCAATTGGAACGTGTCAGACAAGAGACTGAAAAAATGAGATTGGAATTGGAACACTATAAACTGAATTTGATTCGGGAAAGGTTATGGGTGAGGTGAGTGAAGAATCATTTTCCTCTGCTGTTTGTAGGCCTGCTCCTAACTTGTTTGACGTGGGTGCTTGTCTGCACCTAATGCCAAAGTTTAATGAAAAAGATCCAGATACTTTTTTCGTTCTGTTTGAGCGCATTGCAGATGTTAAAAATTGGGTGGATTGTGATAGAGATTTGTTGTTGCAGTCCGTGTTTACTGGTCGTGCCCAGGAGGCTTATTCTGTGTTGAGCGCTGCAGAGTGTCTGGATTATACCAAAATAAAGGCTGCGGTTCTAAAATCCTACAAATTAGTCCCAGAAGCTTATCGCCAGAAATTCAGGAATTTTGAGAAAAATGAACGTGAAACTCACGTGGAATTCGTTAGAGATTTAACCTGTCAATTTAATCGTTGGTGTTCTGCTTTGAATATTGACACTTTAAGGTTTGTCAGTTGATGATCTTGGAGCAGTTTAAGAACTGTATTCCTCAGCATGTAGCTACTTATGTTACTGAACAGAAACCCAGCACTGCTCTGAAGGCAGCGGAGCTGGCAGATTTTGTCCTGACTCACAAGGGGGCTGTGCGTGAAAATTTGTTCCGTCTAGGACCAAGCCTATAGTCAGTGAAAGTTGCTTCTACTCGCAGACCTTTGTGCAGGGTCGCTGTGCTTCTCTAGCAGGTGTAACTATTGTCAGGCAACGGTCCACTGGAAGTCTCAGTGTCCTGTGCTCAAGTCTAAAAGCAGGCGTAAAATGTACGTACCTTCAGCTCCTGCTCTGTTAGCTTCAAACAATAAGTCCAGGGAAAAGTTCGATAAAGCTTTTGCTCCTTTTATCCATGATGCGTATGTGTCCATTGTGGGGAGCGAGCAGCGCGTTCATATTAAGATGCTGCGTGACACAGGGGCTAAACATTCATTTATAGTGGCTTCTGTGCTTCCATTCTCCTCTGCTACAGAAACGGGTGACTGTCCTTATGCATGGGATGGAGCTGGGTGTGGTCTCCGTGCCGAGGCACACAATTATGTTAGAATGTGGGTTTATTAATGGTCTGCTGATTGTAGGCATGCACCCCGCTCTGCCGCTTCCTGGGGTTTGATTGATTTTTAGGCAATGATTTGGTTGGTAATGCGGTGTGGACGAGGACCCCTTTGCTCGTGGTGACCTCTGAGCCACACGCATGGGCTCTGTTTGAAGAGCAGTGTCCAGAGGTGTTTCTGGCTTGTCGTGACGCAACGCTCAATTTCGTGCGTCTGAGTCGGATGTGCTTGAGAGCTCAGTCTTGTTGCCCAAGCTCCCCACATCTCTCTGTGAAGGAATGGAGTCAGCATCAAAAGTCTGATCCAACTCTTTCAGTTTTGTTTAAAAATGTTCTTCCAGGTGACAAGGTACAGAGTGTTGCTCATGGGTACTTCATGCAGGAGGGTCTGTTGGTGCACAAGTGGGTCCCATGTCATGGTGACTTCGTTGGTGAGCCCATTTTTCAGATTGTTGTTCCTGAGATGTTTTGTGATGATGTGCTCAGAGTTGCCCATGATGACTCTGGTCACTTAGGTGTGAAAAAAACGTTGAAAGCGTTGTTTCTACAGGCGTTCAGTTTAGACATTCGTCATATTAAAGGTTCTGATAACTTGTTGGCTGATGCTTTGTCACGTGCACCAGTTTAAAAAAGGAAAAAGCAAAGTTGCCTTAATTTTTGTGCCTGTCTCTCTTCTGCCTCTCCTCAGTTTCAGGCGCCGGAACTCTGGAGGTGCAGCAGAGGACGTGTGCTAAGCTTGTGACTTTACCAATTGGTGTCATCTTTAGCCTTGTATAGCTAAGTCTAATTTGATTCCTTGTAAATCGTAGAATTTCTCTTGTTTGATAATGGAAAATAAAAGAAAAAAACTTAGTCCTATCAGATTTTAAAGTAGTTTGTAAAGGAAAAAAATGTATAGCTGAATATAGGTAAGCTGTAAATATTGCAACAAAAAATAATGTAGTACTACTAAAAACAAAAACTGTGCTGTTTACAATTGGTTTGGAAAGTCCTTAGGTGGACTTCCCTTTTGAAGGGGAGGGTGTGACGGTCCCGCCGTTCTGTAGCGGGTCGGGCCCATAATCAGGGGCACCTGGGCCCGGTGTCCCTGTCTCTTTAAGTGGGCCCAACTAATTCATTTTGTTCTCTCCCTCTTTCTAGGACGTCTCGCTGCGCCGACAGGTAACAGAGCGCCTTTTTGCACAGCTGCACATTTTTGCACCTTTTAATTTATTGATTTAAAAACTGTTGTAAATAAATACTTCTATTTTTCTAATCCTCTTGTGTCTCCTCCTTGTCACTGTCCCCTGAGCCACGGGCACGTGACAGTGGCACACAGTCAAATAGTGGCACACAGTCAAATAGTGGCACACAGCGGCACACACTGTGCTGCATAGTGGCACAACAGCGACACAGCAGAAGCACATCATCAAACGCACAGAGGTCCTGATGTTGGAGAGCCTTCTACAAATTTGCGCAAAAACATCATCTCAGACAGTCCTCCAAACTCACCTTCACGACACTCTTGTCCCACAAACCCTGGGCAGCATCTCCACTCCAGTGCAGTCACTTGTTTGTAGGCCACCTTGAAGGATGGCCTGATCAGGGTCCTGTAGCTGTAACACAGCAGTAGATACACACTGAACACTGAACTGGCAAATTATGACTGGTATCAAAATCAGGATCATAAAAGAAGTGATGAGAAAAGAGCAGTAATTTGCTGAAAGGGAGGAGAGGATGAGGATACCTGATGATTTTGGAACAGGGTCCGGGCCATCTGCAGCCCTGAAACACCCTCTGTACTGTGGTCTCTGTCCCATTGTGCACTTGACAGGACACTGTCCTGGACACAGCATACTGACACCAGTTCCTACAGCACAGAAAGAAAGAACATGAGGGGATGTAACCTCAGCATTCGGGGAAAACCCACCTTTTATAGTCGGCTGATTTCTAACTAACTCACAGTATGCCAGCACTGAACTATTTTCGGATTTGTAAATGCCCTTACCTGAGCTGGGTACGGAAGCCGGTACCCGGCGGTCCGGTGGTGCCGTCCTGTTCCGATTTGACGCGCTGCCGCTGCAGCGTGATGGCTGGAAAGTGATAAACAAACCCGGTTCCCAGCGAAAGACAAACCAAACCCATCCACATGCACAACACGTAGACGAACGAAACTGCCATAACTTCCTTTTATTTATCCCTCATCCGAGGTCTCAGATTTTTAAAGCGAAATCCAAGTCCTTTTTCAGCAGAGGACAGTACCTGAACGAAATTCCACAAAAACCCTGCTGCAACCAAAGAGAAACAAATCCCTCTTAAGCGCCCCAGATGAATGACACTCGGCCTCTTCCTATGGAATAAGGCGGTTTTCTGACGTTTGACATCATGCCGAGAGCTGAGGAGTCAAATATCCAGCATGCGTAAAAAGCGCGCGGAGACGTGCAGGAGAAGCAATGCGTAAAAGCACAGCTGGTACTGATCGAAAAACCAACAGGCTTCATTCATTCAGACACAAAATATGAACGTTATGGCCACAAGTGGATTCAATGAACTATATTTACATGTTCCGGGCAGCACATCTGGTATCAATAACTGAGGTGAATTTTTATGTTTTATTGATTTATTATGTATTCTGAGATTTTTCTTTAAACGGTTTATACACAAGTTTAAAAAAGGGGGATTAAAAGTGATATTACCATCTCATATGCATGGCACTGAATAATAAATATCACTTTGTCATATTGTTCTTGTTGACTGTGGTTCACTACGAAACAGACTGACTACACGTAGTTTTACCGGTCTAATTTTTTTTTTCAATCAGATATCAGTTGCCTTCTTTCGGACATAATTATTATTTATGTAATATTATTATTAATATTAATATAACAACTTTCTGAGCGTTTCAACGGACCGTGTTGTGTAAACTACTGCCCCCTGCTGACCAAAGAGGTCTCATGCACACATTTTCATTATTGATCCATCTATCTATTTAGGTATGTCTTTTCACGCTCACATTCATCCATTCTTTCATTTTCTGGTGCTTATGACGTGGGGACACTGAACACAGCAGCCTTTCCTCTTTTGCTGTGTGACGCGCAGATCCACTGCACGAGAATCACCACGTAGCCTTCAAACGAGTTGCCAGGCACGTGTATTGTAAGAAATATTGAGCTTTCGTGTACGTATGCGCGCGGGAGTGTAAATTCGCTTGGACTTGAGGGTCACCTTTTGTTTATTTATTTGGGCATATATAGTAATTGCCACACGCGTTCTAATCGATTACCCATTTGAATGCTAAAATGAACGTATTTCTTTGCAAGAAAGTCACGTGTTTGTTTTACCTCTTTATTATTGTAGGGGTTGCTTCAATTCTATTAATTCAGGGAGGAAAATTATCCAGTCTCGTATATCATTATTATTTTTATTGTTATGTTGTTATAAAGACTATATTAGATTCTTTTGTCCTTGTTTCTGTTGTGAGATCTGGCAACACTGCCTCTCTTTCTGTAAGCGATGGACGGCAGCGGCAAGATGGCAGATAAAACAGACGTGGAGGAGACAGAAACGCCTTTTGAACGTTACGTTGAGTCGTTGCGTTCTCATGTGGAACACCAAGATCCTGTTTTCGTGATCGGAGTGATCGTGGCTTTGGCGGCTGTTATTGTCACCTGTGGTAAGATGCTAATGTTCGCTGTGCTAGGTCAGGCCTAGCTAGCATGCTTAGTTAGAAGGTTTCGGGTTACTGAGCAACAGGACATCCAGTTTTTTTTTTTTTTGTTATTTAATATGCAAGGCTGTAGTTCCAGTTTAATTAGTGTTTGTTGATGTGTGTGTGTGTAAGGTTTGTTGGAAGGATGAATTCGGAAGCTAATGCTAACTTGCAGGTGTCAGCTGTGTAGCTCAGGTCAGCAGTCACAGCTGTTTGTGGTTCATACTTAAATCAAAAAAAGCTGGTGATCCGCCTTTCTGATTTTTCTGTTTCTAGTTTTTCTAAAGTATTTTATCACCAGCAAGTCTGTCAGGAGTGCTGTGCTGTTGGTCGGTCTGTGTGACGCTGGGAAAACGCTTCTTTTCATCAGGGTGAGGAACCACTGAGTCAGTCTTCACCTTTCAGTTTTATAAACCTGCTTTAGAAATAACTACACACTTCATCTGTTGGCAGCTGCTGTCAGGAAAGTTCAAGCAGACACAGACCTCCATCGCTGACAACAGTGCTCCATACAAAGCCAAAAATGACAGGGTAAGTTAGAGACGCATCTTGGAAATGAAACGTTTGTTTTCTGAGATGATATTTGATGTTGCTGCTTTCCTGTTGGTTTCAGGGCAGCACCTGGACTCTGATAGACCTGCCGGGACATGACAGTCTTCGGCCTCAGTATGTGGAGAAGTTCAAGTCTGCAGCCAGGTGAGTATGGCGCAACTCGTCTGGATAATGTGTAAAGCCCCTTTCACACCAGGGCTGCTCCCAGTTGCTTCCTGTGGTGTCATGACGACACAGGAGTTTCTGCATCAGGTGCGCGTAGCTGGGGGCACAGAGGAGGTGAGAACGCAGCCTGCAGCTTCTCTGCACAGAGAAGTCAGAGTGCACAGTTTGGCTGCAGACAGACTGTGCACTCTGACTTCTCTTCTACTTGTTGTGCTGAGCCGCAGGGCTGCGCTCTGAGTTCTGTTATAGTTTATCTTTCCTCCCTTGACCGTGAAATGCGCGCGCACACGAACCGTTCTTAAGCAAATGTGGAGATGTCTGGAGTTCTGCTTGATGTTGACATGTCCTGTCTCAGGACTTATGTCCTTTTTTGTCCTTTTATTAACCGTGATGTGAGAGTTTGAGCAGAGAACAAGGAACTAATGCCTGCAGCCAGACTTTTTTTTTTTTTTTTTTTCTTTTAATTGTTCACGTGCACGAACGTCCATGAGTGGACTAGAGATGTCCTGACTTCTTACTAGATATTTCTGGCAATCAGTCTGCATTTTTTCCTATGGTTTTTTTTTTTTTTTCCAGCGTGTAGTTTTTACTGCATTAAATACACGGTATAAAAACTATCCTGCGTGATTTATACTGCAGGAACAATGGAACACAGCAGGAATCATAAATTGGCTTCCGAGTCACGCCGGGCAACGCCTCTTTGCCCCGACTTGCGCTGGAACCACTTCCTTTCTGCGTCGAGTACAGGACGCCAAAAAAATTAAACGGGTTAAATTTTTCGGCGCCCGACTTGCTTCCTCCTTTGCGCCCCTCGCGCTGTTGTGGCGCTGAGCTGCATCGTCTCGGCGCTGAGTTGCTTCCACGTGGCGTCGTCATAATGACGCACGGAGCAACTGGGAGCACCCCCGGTGTGAAAGGGGCTTTCGTCTCACACAGACACCAAGCTTGTGGCATTTAGCACTTGCCACTGTCCACCACTAACGTTATGTACGTCCACTTCTGGTTGACTCACCGTGTGCAGTATTGATGCTTTGTTACAATTACTGAAAATTTAGTGCAAAGAAGTAGTTGCTCATGGTAAAATAGCTGCCGAATTACAGAGGGAACATGGTGAATCAGAGGAGCACGTTGACTCAGCCAAGGTAAAGAGCTCAGAACGGTCACAGCCATATGATTTTGGCTGCTGCTCCTCACTGCTGAAAGATGGTGATGTAGCAGTAGATCAGCCTGATGTGATCAATGCTGAATATGGGGAGAGAAATGCTCCTGCATTCAACAGCCAGTGTTACCAGGAGAAATGTCCTCATGTTTGAGGGAACATTTCATTGAAGAAACATACTGAACTTGAAAATATGGAAACGGAACAATATGGGCAGACCCTCAGTTGGCTGTCTGTGTTTGAGGCAAAGAGGAAACAGTGAGCCAGGTAGTTAAAGCGAGTAAACAAATTATTTAAATTACAAAATTTAGGACAATTAATGGAATTGGGTTAATTTACCCTTTACTTCTGAATCATGAACCTAAAAGTAAAAGTTTACTGATGTGCATTTGTGTTGAATCGCTGTCCCAGGATGAGATCTGTGCGTATTTGAGTTCACACAGAAGATGCCACTATCTTTTAAATTGGTGTTATATATGAATTAGTGTAAAATTTCATAGATGAGATGGGCACCGAATAGCAACACTGCATACATCGGTTTCAAATCTGTACAGAGCGAGGTTTTATCAGAAGCTGTCATTTGTGCAAAAGTAAAACCAACTTAAAATGGACAAAATATTGAAGGATGTCTGGTTCCACATGTTGGGCAACATAAACAGACAAAAACAAAACACTTAACATGCTGCACAGTAACTTCATCCCAACGAGAATGACGAGATGTAATCCAATTCATCAACGTTTAATGAAAAAAGAGGGTTTACATTTTGTCTCACAGTGCTTAAGTGGCTGACAGCAGCTCTGTGATGCTCAGACTAAAGCTTCTGTACTGAACTTGTACTGAACCGTGACGTGTAAACACAAATATAAACTGAACCGTGACAAATGTAATATATATATATTCCAGGAAAGTCACCCTTGCAGAGTGACTTTCCTCGAAGGGGCTTTGCAGGAAAGTCACTCTGCAAGGCCTACAGCCTCCTGGGCATCACCGAAGCACGCAAGAGAAAGGTCATCACTGCAGCATCTGAGGCTGCAGAGAGAGCCTCACGGTGGCTGTGGATCAGGAGGGACAACCAGTGGGCGATGGCTTCTTGGACACAGGCCGGGAATTGATCACTCCCGGTCGGGTTGCCTGGGTGAGGGGGTCTGAAGTTGAAAGACCCGAAACCCCCCATGACCCCAGGTCAGGTACTATCACTGATGATGTGTCCAAGAATTTGCATTAATAGATGATATAATAATAATAATACATTTTGTTTGTAATGCACTTTACATTCATGGAATCTCAAAAGTGCTACAGAGCAGAGACTAAAAACAATGTACAGGGTCAAAAACAATAAAATATATTCATAAAACATAACCAGACAGATAAAATCAAACATTTTAAACATTTTTAACATTTTTAAAAGGCCCTTTTAAATAAAAATGTCTTGAGGCCTTTTTTAAATGCCCCCACACTCTGTGGGGCCCTCAGGGTCTTTGGTAGGGCATTCCAGAGCTGTGGGGCGACTACCTGGAAGGCCCTGTCTCCCATGGTGGAGAGCTTGGATCTGGGCTGGTGCAAGCGGTAGGTGGACGTGGTGGAGCGGAGGGTTCTTGGGGTGGTGTGTGGCGTGAGGAGTTCACTAAGGTAAGCAGGGGCAGTTCCATGTATGCATTGGTGTGTAAGAAGACAGAGTTTGTACTGAATTCTTTGTTGAATGGGTAGCCAATGAAGGGATCTGAGGACTGGAGTGATGTGGTCATATTTGCGCCTCCTCGTCAGGACCCGGGCAGCACAGTTCTGAATGTGCTGCAGCTTTTGTAGACTTTTGCCGGGGATCCCGACGAGGAGGGCGTTGCAGTAGTCCAATCTGGAGGAGACAAAGGCATGGATCAACTTCTCTGCGTCGGATTGGGAGAGGGAGGGGCGGAGTTTTGCGATATTTTTAAGGTGGAGGAAAGAGACCTTGTAGAGGTGACGGATGTGAGAGTCGAATGTGAGATGTGAATCAAATCTGACACCAAGGTTTGTAACGGATGAGGACAGGGAAATGTTATGGTCAAAGATCGAGATACTGTTTAGGTTTGAGAAGGACTGGGTTTGGTGAAGGGTACCAATAAGGATGGCTTCTGGTTTGCTGCTGTTCAGTTGAAGCCATCCATGCCCTTATCTCCTCCAGGCAACAGTGAAGTGCAGATGGCAGAACTGTGGTGGGAGTAGGGTCCATTTTTATATACAGCTGTGTGTCTGCGTAACAATGAAAAGAAACCTTGTGTTTATTGATTATCTGACCGAGTGGGAGCATGTAGATAGTGAAAAGGGTCGGCCCGAGGACCGACCCTTGAGGCACTCCGCAGCTAACTGTAGGAGGTGATGATTTGGACTGTCCTAGGGTCACAAACTCTGTCCTGCCCGTGAGGTATGACATGAACCAGTTGAGTGTGGTCCCAGTAAGTCCAGCTATAGACTGGAGGCGATGAAGTAGGATGGTGTGGTCCACGGTGTCAAAAGCAGATGATAAATCCAGTAGTAAGAGGAGTGATGGTGAGCCCTGGTCCACAGTCATAAGCAAGTCGTTCACGACGCGGACCAGGGCTGTCTCTGTACTGTGAGCTGATCGAAAACCGGGCTGAAATTTTTCATACACGTTATGGATGTGAAGATGACTGTGGAGTTGGGCTGCTACAACTTTTTCCTGGACTTTGGAAAGAAACGGCAGGTGTATATATATATATATATATATATATATATTTTTTTTTTTTTTTTTTTTATTGCAGGAAATGAAAATGGCAAACACAGTTGAAATCGTTATTTTTGTATAATGCATTAAAAATGTTTTTCCACAGTGAGACATGTTATTCAAGACCATTAACCATTATATCAGTATTTATGTATTTATTTTTATTTATCTGTCTGTATTGGTCAGGGTGTACCAGTGTACTCACCTCAAATGGCCAGCCACAGAAAGACTGTAACTCAACTGCTTGCTGTTGTGGAGGCTGTGTCTGTTTTGTTTGGAGAATTTTATTACAAACACCTGGAATAATACAGCTTGTTGTGTGGTGAAATGTTCTTCCAATTCATCCAAGACATTTCTGCTGTAATATTCACGCTGCCTGAAATTCTCCTATTTAATGTTGTGTGTTAACAGCATTGGCACCTGTCAGCAGCCTGATTCATTAAGCCCTGTTAATACACAATTACTGGGGAAAATAAACTTGCTTATTTAGAGTCGGCTCCTTTCTCTGCCCCTGACCAAGGCAGAGAAGGAGTCTACATCTAGAGTTGGTCACTGGGTGCCAGACTGGCTGCTCTTAGTGGTTAGATGGTGTCCAACTGTAATTAGAGTGGGTTAAATGCAGAGGACACATTTCATTGTATGTTTGTACGTACAATGGCATTCTATTTCTTTATGCATTAATGAGTTAATCATGAATCAGTGCAATATGGTGATGCCCAGATGTGGGCTTGATATCGGCTGTTCCAGGTCTCTATAGAAAACTTATGGGTGACATCATGCAGGCTTTGTCCAGTGTGTATATATACCGTCTGTGGTCTACAATGTAACTGCTGTGAAATCATCAAAATAACTTTGTTTGTCTGCTTTAACTGTTTGAATTGGAGGCTGTCCAGACTCCTGACACTTTTTCCCATTTGCTCTGCTCATGATGAAAAAATGGCATTAATTGGTCATTTACTAACTTGCCACGCACACACCATCTGTGTGAGAGAGGCTTTACTTAGAGAAAGGCTGTAATAATCTGTGTATTTATTTATTTACCTTTTGTCATATTGTTCTCATCATTACTGTCCAATGACCTGTCCTTTTCAGAGCCATCGTGTTTGTAGTGGACAGTGCTATCTTCCAGAAGGAAGTGAGAGATGTAGCAGAGTTTCTGTACGTCTTGTTGACTGACACTGTAATCTGCAGGAATGCGCCAATGCTAGTGGTGGCATGCAACAAACAAGGTGAAGCACCTCTTTGCCAGAAACACCAAAAATAGTTTGCGCCTCACTTCTGTTCACATTCATGTTCCTCCTAATGCTGGTATACCCAACCCCACAAGGGTTTGCATTAGAATTTTTGGCCACTGAGTTCTAGGACACACTAGGTATTGAAAATGTGAGTCCCAAGGCCCAGTACTGTGTCCCAGCACCTCGAGTGCCAAATTTAGTATATAGAGCTGCTTATTTCAGGAGCTACTCAAGTGTGCTGCAGGGTGCTAAGAAAGGGGCAAATGATGCCATGAAAGCAAAGTGAGTGTAAGATTATGTAGTTTTATATCTGAAAAAGGCAACATAAACAAAAGTAAATCCTTAACACTGCAGGTCTTTTTATTTTAATTTTTTTTGCTCGTTCAGAATGAGCTGGAAATTTGTTAAAATGAAGCAGAATAAAATAAATATTCTGTCTACTGTAAGAGCCACAACTTGAGCCAGTTTAACTTGAATATGATGCACACTTCATATTTCATTTTGTTTATATATATATATATATATATATACGAGGGCTGTCAATAAAGTTACGGTCCTTTTTATTTTTTTCAAAAACTATATGGATTTCATTCATATGTTTTTACGTCAGACATGCTTGAACCCTCGTGCGCATGTGTGAGTTTTTCCACGCCTGTCGGTGACGTCATTCGCCTGTGAGCACTCCTTGTGGGAGGAGTCGTCCAGCCCCTCGTCGGAATTCCTTTGTCTGAGAAGTTGCTGAGGGACTGGCGCTTTGTTTGATCAAAATTTTTTCTAAACCTGTGAGACACATCGAAGTGGACACGGTTCGAAAAATTAAGCTGGTTTTCAGTGAAAATTTTAACGGCTGATGAGAGATTTTGAGGTGATTCTGTCGCTTTAAGGACTTTTCACAGTGCGAGACGTCGCTCAGCGCTCTCAGGCAGCGTCATCAGCCTGTTCAAGCTGAAAACCTCCACATTTCAGGCTCTATTGATCCAGGACGTCGTGAGAGAACAGAGAAGTTTCAGAAGAAGTCGGTTTCAGCATTTTATCCGGATATTCCACTGTTAAAGGAGATTTTTTTAATGAAAGACGTGCGGACGGGTCCGCGCGTCGGGACGCAGCCGCCGCGACGCTCCGCCACAGGAAAAACACCTCTGTTGAAAGCCTTAAGGACAAGTTGGAACATGTCCTGCCTGTTAAACAATTTCTCATATACTCACGCCACTGAAAGCCATCAAAAGCCGCCTGGATTTTACAAATGGTTATCAACACGGAGGTGTTTTTCCTGTGCCGCCGCACCGCGTCGGCTGCGTCCCGACGCGCGGACCTGTCCGCACGTCTTTCATTAAAAAAATCTCCTTTAACAGTGGAATATCCGGATAAAATGCTGAAACCGACTTCTTCTGAAACTTCTCTGTTCTCTCACGACGTCCTGGATCAATAGAGCCTGAAATGTGGAGGTTTTTAGCTTGAACAGGCTGATGACGGCGGCTGAGAGCGCTGAGCGACGTCTCGCACCGTGGGAAGTCCTTAAAGCGACAGAATCACCTCAAAATCTCTCATCAGCTGTTAAAATTTTCACTGAAAACCAGCTTAATTTTTCGAACCGTGTCCACTTCGATGTGTCTCACAGGTTTAGAAAAAATTTTGATCAAACAACGCGCCAGTCTCTCAGCAACTTCTCAGACAAAGGAATTCCGACGAGGGGCTGGACGACTCCTCCCACAAGGAGTGCTCACAGGCGAATGACGTCACCGACAGGCATGGAAAAACTCACGCATGCGCACGAGGGTTCAAGCATGTCTGACGTAAAAACATATGAATGAAATCCATATAGTTTTTGAAAAAAATAAAAGGACCGTTACTTTATTGACAGCCCTCGTATATATATACAAACAAAATAGAATGTAAAATAATAGTGTGTGTGTGTGTGTGATAACAAGAACCTAAACAATGTATAAATACATTTACACAGTCAATTCAATTTCTTTTCATTTATATAGCGTCAAATCACAAAATTGCCTCAAGGTGCCTCACACAAGTAAGGTCTAACCTTACCAACCCCCAGAGCAAGCACACAGGCGACAGTGGTAAGGAAAACTCCCTCTGAGAAGAAACTTCAAGCAGACCAGACTCAAAGGGACGACCCTCTGCTTGGGCCATGCTACTGACACAATTCACAAAATGAATATACAGGAAATGTTGCTGGTGTACAGGACAGGAGGGTTACAGAAACAGACACCACACTGATCTCTGGATGGAGCCCCACCTCAAACAGAGAGAAAAAACAGAATCAGGCATCAGAAAGACAACAAATACAGTGTAATTTGTCAGCATTAAGTAACAAGAAAAACAGAAGAAATACTAAGGTGATCGCCGGCCACTAGCCCTAAGCTTCACTAAAAGACCCATCGCAGATGAGTCCAGTAATTCTGATGTGGGCCTGTACAGTGCCTGTTAGCAGGAGGATAGCACGGACACGGGATGATGATCTGTGTCTCTGAAGCGACACAGATCAAAGGTATGATTTAGAATCACATTTCGTCATGCTGATGGTGAGCGAACACAAAGTATGCAATCGAGTGGTGGCTGCAGCTCTGTTCAGGTGCTTATGAAATGGGCCAATCTTTGTGATTGGAACAGTACATCCCTAATTTCAGTGAAGCTTCAAATAGAAGGAAGATGACTTTGGTCCATTGTCTTTTAGAGGAGATAATTAAACTTCTTTATTATTACGCAATGCCAAAATATGGCCATCGGGTATTGCATCGACTTTGCGTCTGTCTGTGTTCAGCATAAGTCCAGTCCTGTTACTGCCAGGGTCTCCAAATTCACAGGGAGCATTCTTGGGATACAAAAGGTCACACATTCTTTCTACACACTCTTTCATTGATTACATGGTCATACGGCCGACTTACTTTTTTTTTCTTTTCATATTCATCATATTTGTCAATTTTGTGCATAAACAGACCTGCTGGGTTCTTAAATACAGAAGTTAACCTGCTTGTTGATAAATATTTCATCACAAAAGATTTGGTACAGCCAGTTTGTAATGCATGTAAGTTACTCAGGTGGTGGGGTTGGGGGGTGTCATTTTGTGAGTTTTCTGACAGATCTGGCTTTGCCACTCTTCTTTTTTTTTATAGATATCACCATGGCAAAATCAGCTAAACTCATTCAGCAGCAGCTGGAAAAGGAATTGTGAGTCCCTATTATGTTTCTGTGTCTTTGAATGTTACACTTGGATGTCATCAGCTTTAGGCTCATTTGGTTTCTCTTCAGTTTTCTTTTATGTTCATTTTCAGCCATATTTCCACTTTCCCCTTCAGATTCTATTGTTAAGTTAATCTAACTTAATGTAATAATATTGTAACTAATAGTAACTTGAATTTAAACAA